>NW_022986997.1:5206-242843 GCF_010093935.1 Zasmidium cellare ATCC 36951 | reverse complement strand
TTAAGAAGCGCCTCCTTCTTAGTAGCTCGCTTATATATCGCTCTAATACGATAATATTAAACTCGTTATATATAAACTATGCCGTCTCGTCGTAGTAGGATATAGGGCGGTCGCGAAGGAAGTCTAGTACTCGTAGCTCTTACTATTCGAGTAATAGGCGCGGCTAGCCTCTTTTTATAAAAGTTAGATATAGCTTACCGAAGAACGCTATATTAAGCCGGATCTTGTCGATATAGCGGCGGCTTATATTTATTCGTTTAGCCGTCTAGTTATTCGATAGTCCTACGTTAAAGAAGTCGAATATCCTATTAAGATTATACGGTAGTAGTTAGTTAGCTAGCGGCGGCTTGTACGAGGGTGTTATAATAGGTAGTAAGGCCTATAATAACACCTAGGACTGGCCTATACTATTACAGAGTCGATAACACGTTAAACGAGCGATATAGTACAAGAATGGTAGACTATTCCCGGTTTTACTAACAAATTACAGTGTGAAGTCGGGAGCTCAGAATTGCGGCTATACCCGCGAGGGATGGCATGCTTTATTTGCGCGCACAATACAAAGCTTGTCTTGTGGCATGGCAGACTAAGCGTAAGGACCAGTATTCTGGAGATCAGACGGATGTAAAGGATGGTGACGAGATGTTACTACCAACGTCCCCAACTCTAGCAGGAGCAACGAGCGTGCTGCATCTGCTCGCTGACCGGGGGACGTCGTGCCCACACGGAGGGTACTCGCTCGTGAAGCTGGATAGCGAGGTGGAACCTGGAGTGGGAGTGCCTGTCGCAATCCGTGGAATGCATATTGTCGCTCCGCCGTAGCATGTGTCGAATGATCACACAATCTTCCTTCAATTGTAACGGCCACCAGTCTTATAATGCGCTGGATGCGTGGCGGTGTATTTCCTGTTGGATTGCGGCATATATCTTTCTCCTGCAATGCCTTCGATGCTTTCTCTCAATTGGATACTGGTATCCCATTGCTTAGGGCACACCTCGACTGCTCGTGCGATTACCTCCCCAATTGGGTTTGATCGAAGGCTGGGTCGAGCATAAGTAGATAGGAGAAGGTATAAGTGTCTCTCGTTTGTGTGCGCTTTTTGCCTCTCGGATTCAGCCTCAGGTTCTTCATGCCTGACGCATGAGACAAGGTTTTGGTGGCGGGGGCGGAGAGCTCGACTTCACGTTGCCTTGCTGCAGTTCGCCACCACCATCATCCACAATCCCAGGGTCCGAGCGGCGTCAAATTAAAAGTCCACTCCCCGATATAATATTAAGTATCGCACTTTGCAATCGGGCAGCAACGCTCTCTGCTTCCACACAGCACATCCCTCCGCGTATATTGAATCGTGCTTCTCCAGAACGCAGCCACCACGTCTCGACAACCAACATGCCGCGCCACTCCTCTTCGCGGGAAGATCAGACAGCTTCAATGCAGAACGAAGTCCAGCAAGCATCTGATGAGGACCTTCAGTCCGAGACTTCTGACTTTGCGGCAACGCTGGGATGCAAGCCGGAGCTCTTCCAGCAGGAGATTCGACACATCCCATCAGCAACGGCAATTGCGGTACCGGAGCGTATCGCGGAAGATCCAGGATGTACGTGCGATGGTCTTTTCGTGGAGTTCCTTGCCGTTAGGCGACGACCAAACTGCCCGCTCGGCAGGCCCGAGACATTTTTCACCACATCTACCACATTGGCCGACTTCATGGCGACAGCTTCGAGTTGTCAAGTATGCAACTTCATTAAGGGGCAGATCCCTGATGAACCTCATCCGGGGTTCCCATGGCGCGAGTATGAGAGAGAACTGATCTCATTTTCCTACTCTGGTGGCGACTACATTGAAGTGACCATCGACCTCAATGTCGGGAGCAGACCTATTCGAGAGTTTGCAGTTGTACCAGTCTTGGGTAGTCCCGTTCTCGTGTAATGTATTCCTAGCTGACCTTGTGCCATAGATTCCGACTTGGGTGACGCGGCTCAACATGATCTGATTCGGTTCGTCCAAAAGAGCCCTAAGAACGAGGCAGCAATTCAACTCTTGAAGCAATGGCTCCGCCGCTGCGAAGAGCACCCCGCTTGTAGCGTCGAAGAGTCGCAGCGACACCTACCATATAGGGTGCTTGATGTCGGCACCGATCTCGCCCCTACTGTCAAACTGCACACCTCTGATCATGACGCGAGTCCATACGTGGCGCTCAGCTATTGTTGGGGTGGCTACAAAGGGATTATGCTCACGAGGTCTTGCATCGAAGCTTTCCGTCAAGGCATTAATGAGAATAAACTCCCCCAGACGTACAAAGATGCCATCTGGCTCGCACGAAAGTTGAATGTTCGCTACTTGTGGATAGATGCGTTGTGCATTGTTCAAGACGATGGCGAGGAGTGGGCGGTGGAGTGCAGCAAGATGAAAGATGTCTACAGAAATGCTCTGCTTACCATCGCCGCTTCAAATGCTGTCTCTGCAACTTGTGGTTTCCTTGGAGACCGTGAAGATCATGAGACAGCTCGGCCGCGGTGCGGTTCTATCACTCACTGGGATAAGACTGTATCCTTCTATCTAGAACCTCCCGGTTCACGGGTCGAGATTGGCAACCTGCATCACGTGAGGTATGGAAAATTGAGAGCACAGCCTCTAGCATCAAGGGGTTGGGCTGTGCAAGAGCGCCTACTATCTCGCCGGGTGGTGCACTTCACCCTCACTGGGATGATTTGGCAATGCGTTGAGGCCACTCGCACGGAAGACGGGCTGAGGGGCAGACCACAGAAATGTGTCGCATCTATAGGTCGATCAGATGCCTGGAGGGCGTGGCTCAAGATCGTGCAGGACTACTCTGCCTGCCGCCTCAGCAAACCCTCGGACCGCTTACCTGCGATTGCTGGAGTCAGTAATGCGTTAAGCGCGACAACACGCGACGCAATCATCTTTGGACACTGGGAGAAGAACATGGTCCTGACCCTCCTCTGGGAACGGTCCCATGAAGCCCAACAAGCCCTGCTAGGTAATGGACGGAACCCATCGTATCTGGCCCCGTCATGGTCATGGGCTTCGATGGTCTCGCCTGTCTATTTCCGACCAGACCTACCTGAATTTTACGACTGGTCCAGAGCGAAGCTACTGGCAGACGTCCGCAAACTCCCGATTCAACAGGTCTCGCCATATCTCGAAAACCTTGGCGAGGAAGGAGCATTGTGGATTAACGGCCCGGTTCTCTCCGGACGCCTTGGTGGACTCGAAAGCGCTCATTTCTGGCACCTTGACATACAAGTCGAATTCGACCAATTCCCGCACCATACGCTCCACATATGGCTCAGCCTGGATGATCTACCTCCGGAGGCTGGATTCATCGAAGACTGTACGTTTGCACCTCTAGTACTTTCAGGTCTACTCTCTGGCAGCACAGAATGTGTAGGCCTCCTGCTAAAGCGAATCGACGAACGCACCACCCACTATCGACGGATCGGGATTTTTTACTCTCGCGATCCAATATTTCACGAGAACGAGCTGCTCTCCCCTAAGCGTGATGTCTGCTTAGTCTAGCCAGACCTCCGCAGTGACTTGGCTCTAGACTCGGACAAGGCAACGTGACTGGCACTACGAAATGCAAGGGACGTACAGTAATAGAGCACCGTCGTGCGTCAAGCTAAAGCTTTGTTGTCGGCTCAACTTTGAATTCTGCGGACTGGAGAATTTGGCGGGCATATGCTTGTGCAACTGGCTATCTTGACTCAACTTCCTCACATACGATGGTTACCTTGATCGCTTGTTGCCATCCCCCGCGGTTATGAGCTGAGGAGGTAAGTATGAAGAGTTTGTGACGTGGTAACCTGAGGGCGAAAGCGAGAGACGGATCTTGGGCAAGGTTATGCAGATGGAAACGCCAGGGCCTCGATTGAGATGCTGGTCTTTTGTTTCTGTTGTTGATCAGCGTACGCGGCCAGCGTCCTGGTTGCTTTGATCTACCCAGGGCGGTGTAATCTCTCAAGTCGGGGCACACCGCGTGGCATTCCTGCAGCCATCCCTGAACATTGTCGCTGAAGGGGCATGCCGATGTAGAGAGTAGAGGTTACGGCTTGATCGAATCGGAACCGAGCTTCTGTGCAAGCCTAGCATTGACGACTGTAGTAGTAGATTATATCACATGCTTTCCTGACGAACAAATCCAGAGCCTGTGGGCCTGGAGCATGACTTGTATTGCGTGATTGTCACAGCAATATACCGATTGCTGAGACCCTGATCCATATCCTTCCTGACTAGGCGACGTCGACGTATCAACCTTCAACTTCGCATCAGGAAAAGCTTACGACAGACTATCTGCCAGGCAAGGAAGCAATATCTTGTCGGCACGAATTAGCGAACTGTTCGCTTCGACTAGTTCCATACAAGAATATGGATGTGCCGCTCAGCCCTGTGCGCGGGATACGGTAGCCTTGCAGCATCATCTCCAGCAAAAGAGTCGTCAGAGTCCGGACAAGTGTAGGATTCGCCCTCAAACCAGCGCGGCGATGAAGCATAGCTGCTTGTTGTTGCGGTACATGTATTCTGTCTGACCGGCTTTCCAGCCTGGCGTCCTGTTCCCGTCGACAGCCGAGTTGGATCCAGCAGAGCATGCCAGCCAGCACTGAGCAGTTCTGCAAGGCGAGGACGTCCGCGATTCGGATAACCAGCTGGTGAGGGAGACTACAGTGCCGAGAATGCAGCATGCAATCGCCAATAGGAAGATCGTGAGGTCTGCTGATCTTACCTGGTTGATGACGACGGGCTCTGATTGTGGACGATGGTGGAATCCTTTTCCTTCAAAGAGGCACTTGCGTGTTTGTGGGCTTGAGTGGGCATCTGTATCATTCAGTTCCCACAATCGTGTGAGATGGTGCGATGAATTGGAGGTTTATCAGAGGGAGCCAGCGATGGAGGGTGCAGACAGCGAGAGCGCAGAAGTAGACTCAGACGCACTAGCGACGTATGCACCGTGTTGCGCGCGTACTTGCACGGGTTGCCGGTAGGAATCTTGCGTGTGATGTGAGCTTGTGTAGGTTGCTGGTTGAGCTTCTGCCTTCCTGCACACAAGAGCCACGCTGGAGATGCTCAGCGAAGATATGGGACGGTCTTGAGAGTTGGGAGTAGGCAAACAGCAGAGTTCGTGCCGAGAGAGCTAGGGTAAGACACTACGGGGCGAAGATTTCAGGTGTGGTCCATCTTCGATTCCGCCTATGCTCGGGATGAGGGTATGGTAGAGATCGAAGAGAGCATCGAGGCCGTGGACTCGACTGAGATGGCACGCCTGAGTATATTGCGTCTTCGTGGAAGCCAATGTTGTGTCTATCTTCTTCGACACTCCCATGAGTTCATTTTGTGCCAAAGTCTCCATGTTGCTGTGCAACATCGCATCCGTAAAGTCCTGCAAGACTACACACATGCCACAGCTGTACCGATCGATATCTCTTGGTTGCCCAAGCTACTTCTCGCCCTCTCAGACCACTTCAGTCTCGACCTCTCCCTCAATCCTCTCCTCCGACCACACCCTCGCCCCATCCCACCTCCCCTGCCTCCTCCCCGGCCCTCCTCTAAACCCCCCTCTCCGCCCTCCGTCCAGCCAGCCTCCTCGTCTTCGCCTTCCTGGCCTCCTCCTTCCTCAACTTCTCCTCCATCTCCGTCATCTTCCAGCGCGTCTCAGGTTCTCTTCTCCCGTGCTGAGATTGCTCAAGACTTTGCCAGAAATCGCTCCACGTAGGGGTATCCTCTTCCTTGTTTCCATGCTTCGGTTCGGACTTGTGAGGGTTGATGTGGCAGTGGAAGTGGTCGTCCTTGTTGAGCTCCTCTTTTGCCGGTTCCGCAGTGAATAGGTTCTTGATATTGATCCAGGCCACACTGGCCAGCGCAGCGAGAGTAGCCATTCCGCATGCGAGACGATGACCAGCGCCCCATCGCTGACGGTATTGCAGGTGTAGAGGAGGCACGCGACAGCAGCGACGATGACAGCCAGAGAGAAGATACCGCCGACGCTGTGGTTGAAGAGGGAGAAGAGGGTCTCCATCAGGTGCCCGGCCCTGGTCTTGCCATGCGCTTCGAGCGGCTCTTGACGCGGCTCGGGGGTCGACGGGAGGCTACCGTGGTAGGTTCGGCGGTTGTTGGGCATTGTTGCGGTCTATCTCTAACAAGTATGAGGTATCAAGCAGTCTTGCTTGCAGCCGGGCGGCGTAGCCAGAGGGTTGGTGTCGGGGATGTGTTTGTCGAGTGTGCTGTTGGGTGAGGAACTCTTGAGCCCCGAGCATGAAAGTTGAAATTCGGCGCCGCGACGGTGAGCGCGTGTGTTCAGGTTGGACAGCACTCCGCGCGCGGTATTCGCTCGTTGATGGTGATAAATCACTTTCTCGAGAATCGATCCTTAGGAGCTGCCCTAAACGGGAGTTTGGTGAAAGCATAGCGCAGGGCACAAGGATGCTTGATCGAATCAGGGAGGCTACGTGTGTCTTTCGAGACCATGGGACAGCAATGCACGAGCAACTCGAGGCACAAACAGGTCGAGATGAGAGCAACGAGGTGAGACACCTGGAAAATGCTGTGATTGAGCTTGTAGTGTACAATGTGTCTCAACAATGGATGCGAAACCTCATCCCCACGATAACTCCACCTTCTCCAACTCTCTCCAACCACAACCCTGCGCCAATGCATCCCGACGGTGATCCACCTCTTCCCTCCCATGACAAACGACGCATCTTCCAGTCTCTGTCTGATCATCGAGCGGGCCGTGGTTGGATGATCGAGGCTGAACAGTCTTGTTGAAGAAGTCGTCGAGCAGCGGGAAAGACTTCCGTGTGAGAGCTGGAGAGCAACACCGTCCTTGGCTGCAGTGGTGGCGACGTCTCTTCGGTCTTTCGGATGTCGTCTGCGGTCCACGCTCCAGCCTAGCTTCATCGCTGCCTCGAGGTCGCCTTTGCCAGATTGCTTTCGCAGAGCCTTGATGGTGCGAGAGCTGTTCTCGCCATGGCTGCGGCCCTTCGCCTTCTTCATTTGCTCGATGACGCTTTTTGGCTGCAGAGGTGGCATGGCCTCTTCGGTCTTTCGGCCAAAGCCGCGACATGTGCCACCGCAGGAGGCTTTGGTGGGCACATGTCACGGCTTTGGCTGCCGTAGAGAGCCGCGCCGGCTAGATTCGGCACGATCTTGATGCCTGGGTGTTGCAGAGCCGCATCGGGTCTTCTGGCTCCGCAACACCCAGACGACGGTGCTGGCGTTCGGGGCACCAGGCGGCGCCGGCAGGCGAAAGAAACCCGAAGGTCATCTGTGCGCAAGTCAGCAATGGGAAGTCATGGACGAGGAAGAGGGAGACTGACACCAGAGAGCGCAATGTGCAAGCTGGCGAGATTGTTCGCAGGCGCTCAAACCTATCAACAGGACAGGCAGACACCGCCGTGCGGTGGCAGTGGGGTGGGGTTTGGTCGCCCATCTGGTGGCTGTGTCAATGCTGGCTCGAGACTCGATGTGAAGCAGGGGAAACAATGACAGCGAGGGCAGCGAGATGCTGGCTTTGAGGTTGTTGGAAGGCGCTCAAACCTCTTGTGTCGTGTTATGTGAATGCCTGGCCTGTGCCAGGCGGGCACAGGTAGGCACTGTTGCAAATGTCAGCCGTCTGTTGAAAAGGATCATTGTGGATATCACTTACCATGACGAGGGAGCAGGGGGAGCTCCCGCTAGGAGGGTCATGAAGATGATGGTGTGATGGTTGTTGGTGGCGAGAAGAAGTCGGAAGAGAAAGTGAGTTTTTGGAAACGGTGCGGTGCACTGGCCAACAGCAGCAGGGGTACCTTGGCCAGGCAGGCGAGAAACGTCACTTCGACGTTTCATGTCAGGCGGCAAGGCAACGATGGTAACGATATCAATATGGATATCAATCTTGAAGAACGATCTGAAGCAGTACGGACTAACTGGAGAGCTGAATTGTTGTATGGACCTCCTCTTTCAGTCTCAGGGCAACCAATGCTGTTCAAGTCGACCCAAACTTGATCAAGACTGCCTCCGGCGAGCCGCCCTTACCTCTCCTCCAACTGCTCGTCCTGGGCAGGAACTGTCTCCCCCGCAACGCTCAATTCCCCTTCATTCCTTATGCGCCCTCTTCTTGACTCTTCCTCTTCGACCATCGTCCACGACACCACTTCGCTCTCCCCAGAGAGTTCCACCCGGCGAGCCACACCATGCTGGCGACTCTTCACCTTGCCGACCTTGACAACATCGACCAGCGGTGGCCTTTGGAGAACGACGGGGTGGGTGGGCAAGAGGTACGTACTGCCACGAGACGCAGGCGAAGAACCATCCTTCTCATCTGCACTACCCACATATCCCTTCACTACCCTGCTCTTCGCAAGCCCACAATCAAGCGCCTGTCGCACCCTCACTGCACACTTCACTTCGCACCCCCACCGCAACCGCCCAGCTGACACCTCCCTTCCGGGGGCTCAAACACCTGCATCGTCCTCTC
Source organism: Zasmidium cellare ATCC 36951 (assembly GCF_010093935.1). Classification (NCBI taxonomy): domain Eukaryota; kingdom Fungi; phylum Ascomycota; class Dothideomycetes; order Mycosphaerellales; family Mycosphaerellaceae; genus Zasmidium; species Zasmidium cellare. The sequence goes on along the minus strand of NW_022986997.1, from coordinate 234,366 downwards.
CCCCCAACCTCCCTCTCGATCCGAGTCGACCTCCCCCCGGCCGCTCAGACGTCCAAGTCGTCTGCAAGGGTTCCATCCCCGCGCGCGATGAAATTACGATACGCCCATGGAAGAGACTATCGAGGGGTGCAGTCTCATATATTACTGCTCCTCGACGGATGGCATCCCTTCATCGATATACTATCCTTCGCGCTCGCCCCCGGCGACGGCAGGATTGGTGGTGGTGTTTGGTGGTCTTGGGAGGAGGGGGTTTTGGTGGTGGTGATGGGGGGTTTTGGTGGCGGTGATTGGGGGATTGGGGAGGTATGGACTCGTACATCTTCTGGCGAAGACTGAATGCTGACATGTGAACAGGAAACGGGCATCGGCGGAGGAAGGAATGCTGGGATGGGATGGGTCGGGGGGTGCAGTCTGACATATTACTGCCCTTCGACCCGGGTGCTGCATCTTTGTTGCGGCTGTTGAGGTATGACCAAGTCTCCACTTGCTTCAAGACCATCATTGACGACGAGCGAGCAGTTCGTATGGGCGTTGGGTTCGTATTTCGAACTTTTCACGGGCGTCCACATCCCTTACCGCTCATCGACCTACCGAACAACATCATCGACATACCATTCTTCGCACTCTCATCCTACGACGTCGGATTCTCACATAGCACCCGCGCACCTTTACGCGGTCGCCGGCATCTATTCCGCATTATCTACGATGCCTCTTTCTCGACAGCGACATCAGTCATTCGTCCTCACTCCTGAATCGATGTTCAAACCTCACATGCTCTACATCATCATCATCAAAGCGGCATCCTCGACCCTTCTCCGAACCTTTCTGGCGGATTCATCTTCACATCAACGTTGCGATCGATGGATCATTCACACCACATCGACACTGGTCGACGACGGATGGAACCATGAAGAGCGATCGACGGCATGATCAAGATCCACATGACATTGCCTGGCGCTGCTGTGGAAAAGAGAAAGCCCTTGTCGAAAGGAATGCTGGCGGCGAAGGACTCGTACATTTCATGTATATCACACACTCAATCATTCAGCGTCATCGTATACAGATGTACAGATAATGGACAAAGCTGTGCTCAACATCCCTTTCACACTTCGAGATGTTCTACATGTTGTCAGCCTCCATCCATCTCACGCCTCGCTTATGGTACCGAGAGGTACTGCCGCCAGCCAGGCCCATGTTCTCCACATCCCATCTGACGACGACGGACACCACTTTGACCATGCGAAGACGGATTTCAAGCCACCGGCTATGCTGTCCTGGTCATCGAGTGCTTGGTAGATTGGACTACGACCAGAATGTCATCTACACAGAAATGCCTGGTCGCTTTGTGATTTCGCCTGACTGTACGGTGTTTTTCATTCAACACTAGTACTTTCGTCTCGTCGTCGTTTCCTCGCAGACATTCAAAACATGTTTAAACCTCCTGCGAACACTCCTCGCCGCCAGATCCCCGCCATCTAGAACCCTGCAATGTACCGTTGATCACATGGCAAGCAAGCAATCCTGCTGCAAGTCAGCGCAAGCTATTGATGAGACATTCCCTCAATCTGAGTGGACGGAGAGTTTTAGGATGCTTGGAGAGCCTCGGCACCATCGAAGCCAGCTAAGCCGGAGCTGAGCCTTGATTGGAGCAAGGCGCAGGCTTGGTGCGGCTTCTTTGCCTTAGCGGGCTTGGGCTACGGCTGAGGCGTGGGAAGGGGATTGGTTGGGTTTGATCGGGGATTTGGAGAGTTTGGAGGGGGTTGTGGAGGGGACTGATTGAGAATTGAAGGGCGAGGGGGTGAATAGTTGGAGAATTGATTGAATTGATTGAATTGATTGATTGGTGAAGATCTAGAACTATTCACCAGCGAACACTGTACTTCTCCAGCGCCACGGCCAGCCACCCCATTGGAGGCTTCTTCACCAAAAAGTGGACACCCGGGGTCGCCCACGGGGAGAGAACCTTGCACAACGTGGCCCCTCGTCGGGTGGCTGTCCCAGACTTTCAACTCTGACGGTCACGAGACACCCGCGATGCCGCAACGGGAAGGCGGGAGCCGTGCAACCACGCGACCTATTTCTACACCTTCGTCCCCACAGCGATCTGCGACTTTCTTCCTCTTCTTCACCTCTTCCTCTGCATACACCCACTGCAACGACAGCACCGTCGAGGAATACACCGCGATGGACCACAACGAGAAGCCGACGGCGACGTCCACCGGGGTCCACCCCGTCTCCGACAACGACGAGCGCCGCGCCTCGGTGCAGGAGCTCAAGGAGAAGGATGTCTACCACTCGGACCTGTTGGTCGACCAGGAGCTCATGAACAACGCCTTCGACGCCGAGAACCGCGAGCACGAGCAGGGCACCTGGGCGGCGGTCAAGTCGCATCCAATGGCATGTTTCTGGGCCTTCATCTTCTGCTTCACGATTGTAAGATAATATGAGGCATTGCGCAAACGGGGTGCATAGACTGATTGATATCTCGCAGGTCATGGAGTCTTTCGACATGTTCCTCAACGGCAACTTCGTCGCTCTGCCCGCTTTCGCCAACAAATACGGTGTCATGTCCGAGGACGGCAAGATGGCTATCCCCACCAAGTGGCAGAGTGCGCTGTTCCAGTCTGGACAGTGCGGTGCTTTCATTGGTGTCTTGATTGCCGGCCCTATCACCAACCGACTCGGGTACCGCTGGACTACCATCATTGGACTGATGCTGATGAACGCTACGATCTTCATCTCGTTCTTTGTATGTATTACCTTCTACAACAGATTGACATATGGCTAATAGTGTCTATACAGGCCGACTCTCTCACTGTCCTCGTCATCGGTCAAGCCTTCGAGGGTGTCCCATGGGGCCTCTTCATCGCCAACTCGCCCGCCTATGCCAGTGAGATTGTTCCAATCTCCCTCCGAGGTGCCTGCACGGCCACGTTGCAGATGTCGTGGTCCATCGGCAGTATCATTGTCGCTGGAGTTACCTACGCCACCAACCAGTGGACCACTCAGTGGGCTTGGCGTGTGCCATTGGCCCTGCAGTGGATCTTCCCAGTAAGAAGAATCCCTCTTCACCAAACACAATCCCTCAGACGCTGATATCATCACAGACCCCCCTCCTCATCCTCATCTTCTTCGCTCCAGAGAGCCCGTGGTGGCTCGTCCGCAAGGGCCGCAAGCAAGAAGCCCTTCGCTCCCTTGAACGCCTTGGCCGCAAGGGCATGACCGATTCCGTGGAGAAGCTGGCAATGATTGAGCGCACCGTCGAGATTGAAGCTAAGATTGGTGGCAACCCATCTCTTCTGGACTTGGTCAAGGGCACTGATCTTCGCCGGACTGCCATCACCTGCTTGACCTATGCTTCGCAGAACTTTGCCGGCAATCTCATTGCCAACCAGGCTACTTTCTTCTTCGAGCGTAAGTCTTGTCATCATACAAAACCTCAATCACCTACTAATATGACATCCAGAGGCCGGCATGTCCACCGACTTCTCCTTCCAACTCAACCTCATCACCACCTGCCTCCAATTCGCCGCCAACATCGGCTCCTGGTTCCTCCTCTCCTGGTTCGGCCGCCGCACCATCTACCTCTGGGGCACCTTCACCAACGCCGTCTTCCTCTTCATCCTCGGAATCTGCGCCTCCATCACCCAATCCCACTCCACAAACTACGCCCAGGCCTGCTTCGGCGTCATTATCTCCGTCGTCTACGCCGGCTCCCTCGGCCCCGCCACCTACACCATCATCGCCGAGACCTCCTCCGTACGTCTCCGCGCCCTGAGCACCGGCGTCGGCCGCGCCGCTTACTACATCGCCGAGATCCCCATGATCTACCTCGCCTCTCGTCTGCTCAACCCCACAGGCTGGAACCTGGCAGGCAAGTGCGGATACGTCTGGGGTGGTACTGCAGTGGTGTGCTGGGTCCTTGCGTACTTCGGTCTGCCTGAGCTCAAGGGCCGCTCGTACCGCGAGATCGACATTCTGTTCAACCGCAAGGTTTCCGCGAGGAAGTTCAAGCGCACGCAGATTGATGTCAAGGATAACGACTAAGAAGGGAGAGGTACGATTGATGAATGACATGCGAATGCGAACGGATATGACATGCAGCTGAGCTGCGGTGATTCACGAAGATGCGGATACGACAGACACGTGAATGAATCGCGAGAGATAGACTCTCACGTTGCTGATACTAGTCCCTTCTAACTCTCCCGTCGTTTCCCATCTGCGAACATCCCAGTCCAAAGGGATTTGGAGAAGACGCCAATCATTGTTCCGTCGAGACCTCTTGGGAAGACGATCTCTTCCCAGTCAAAGAACGCCAGTTATGCCACTGACGACATGCTGCTGAGCTGCGGAACGAAGATACGGGTACGGCTGACAGATGAATGAATCCTGAGAGATAAGACTCTCAATTTGCCGATGCTACCTTCTCCTGACTCTCCCGCCGTTCACAGCTGAGTCCATAGCAGTCTAATCGGGACGCAAGCCATGGTTTATTGAGAGCGCTAGAGAAGCGATCGTTTGCGATGAACAGTACGTTGTCGTATATCGCATTCACTCACAATCGACTCCGCAGTCCCCCGATCCCCTAACCCTGAACCTCAAACCACGCCCCAATCTGTCCAATGCTCAGCAACAATCCAATCTCAAAGACTCGTCTTCCGAGAAGCTGAAGTACACCCACTGCCGTGTACCCCGAGGACCAGATCGTCGCATCTAGCCTTGCCTTCGTCTGGGCCTGACTATCGTACCCGTGGCGGCGAAATCTGGCCGCACTCTTGTGATGAAAGAACGGCTGTTATATCATCGATTGGGATTCGGAAGTGCAAGGTCGTTGAGACTTCTTTCCCTGAACATACCACGGGCAGCGAATCCGTCTCAGCCATCTTTGCCGCCTTTTTGGGAACGCAGGCTTTCTCCGACGTCCATCAAGCCAAAGTAGTACTACTGTGCTGTTCGGCTGGGATCTATCACAGACGAGGAATGCCCCAAGTCGACATTGTCTTTGCGCGGAGCCACTCAACGGGACGAACAGAAGTCGCGGGATGTGAAAGACTTCCAAGACTGCGTATTGTTTGAGGCTGTTTCTTCTACTCCCCAAAACTCTCACGTCTTGAGGGCTCCGGCTCGATGACATCTACTTCTTTCTGCGAAAACTACCGCCCAATGAACGGGCTTGTCGACATGCTGCCGAAAACGAACGACCTTCACCCATGCGCAGGAACCATATCTCTCGGCTACCCCGATCTGTACACCCTACTTCGCCATTCAGCCGTAACGCATCATGATCAACATCAACATCGATATCCAAAGTCCAAAATCCATCATCTCCCACGAACCTGCTAATCAGACGACAGGTCAGTATTTCCGACGCCGCTCTAGGTGGAAAGGAACCGTCCTGCCTCCAATACCCAGTTAGGCACTGGATACTTTCTCTGTCCTCGAAGCCCTCACAGACTTCATCAACGACGAGACTCCCAAACTTTACTTCTATTTCCCCTTACAGATGATAGAGCCAACTCTTCCGGCGGATTCCCCTTCTTCGCATGCCCGAGCCTCCATACTAGGCAGTCTATAATGTTGAGCAGATACGGTGGAGCGCCGCGAAAGGAGGGACTGCAGTCGCCGAAAACACTACCCACCCATCCATCGAGACAAGTCTCCCGGAAGAAACCCTCGCTCCGTCCTTTCACTATAATCAAACCATCTCCTCTAGCCTCATCGTGTGATGACTCTCAGCAATCTCCGCTCCGAATCCACACGTACAACTGCTAGCTTCCTCGCCTACGAATCTATGATTTCCATCGAATCCCCTCGCCGTTATCGTCATCAACTGAGTGGTGTTGAAGCTTCGCAGTTGATGTTGATGTGATCCAGCTAAAGCGGATCTCTAGGCACAATACACAATGAGCGAGGAGGCCCGCGATGCGGTCTCACTCCAGAATATATCACCTCAATATATTAACTAACCCATCGGCGATCGATGCCCGGATGGACTTACTGCAGTAGAGGGACTTCATTGATCACGTTTTGCAGAGGAGAGAGGTCTCCCGTTAAACATCCGCATGCAACAGAACCCGCAAGGATGTGTTCCTGAGCATAGTGGGCCTGCAAAACGCCAGATGCCTGACGAAGCCGCGCCACGCCTCCTCGCACCTGCAGGCTGGACCGTCCTCCCGAGTGAAAAGTCCTCTACAAAAGCCTTTGACAGCCGCGATGCTGTGTCCCGGTTCTCAGAGATATCTGACGAGGATGCGGACGCCGTCGAGGAAGGTAGCGGTGAAGAGGAGGAACTTGTAGGTTGGGGAGCGCTCCTCGAGCATGAAGTCTTTGAGGTTGGCGTTTTTGATGGCCCTTTTGAGGGCGGTTTCTTGGCAGGGGTTATTGTTGTGGTGAGGGGTCTTTTATTCGGTTCGTTGCTTGGATGGGGTAAGATGCTCTGCTTAATGTACGTATTAAATATAGCCCGTAAAGCCATTTTCTCGGGCAGGGCAAATCAGGTGCAAATTGCGAATAAGAACGCGGTTAAGCGGGCAGACTGCACATGCATGGTCTTAAGCCGACAATGTAGCATTTGAGACTAGCCACGCACGTGTTCTAGCAAGCGGCGCACGTGTTTTAGCAACTGTGTTAGAGTGTGTCTTGTATGTATGCTTTAGTCTAGGTGAACCACGCGCTTGCCAAGATTCATGTGTTTGCCTCCCGCTTCTGAAAACAAGTAATACACAACTTTAGCTTTCTCGCAACATTATCCCCTGCAACACACTCGCAACCAAGGCATTAAAGCTCTCTCTAGCCATATCGTCGCTCGCAGTTTTTCGGAGATACATCTGTCTTTCGACCCGAGGTAATTTCTATCAGCCCCTGCGACGCACGACTTTCGCGCAACCTCTAACCACACACCAGCACCACCGCAAGATGTCCGAACGCCAGTGCTCCCGCTCCCCCGCCACCAACCTCTTCGAGGCTCTCATGAGCGTCGAAGACTCCGACCTCGAGGACGCTCCCGAGAGCGTCGTCCTCAGCAAGAGCCAGAAGAAGCGCATGAAGCGCAAGCAGAAGATGGCGGAGAACATGAGCGCGGGATCGGAGGGCGGTGATAAGGAGAAGGCCAGCAACCACGAGAAGGCGTCTGTCCCCGAGATCGAGTCTGTCCCTGGTCCCGCCGACGAGGAGTCTGTTCCCGAGATCGACGAGTCGCTCCAACGGCCCGCGAATGAGGACGAGCAAGAGCCCGTCAACAACGACACCGCCATCGCCTCCCCCATAATGGAGGGCGAGGACGAGATGCGCACCCACCCCGATCCCAAGATGGATCAACTCCTCAAAGACGCCCACCTCGACTCCGGTGCCCGGCTCGAAGCCTACCTCGCGGAGAGGAACCACTTGCTCGACCCAGAGCTCTTCCACGAGCGAGTGTTCGACGAAGAGGAATTCCCCATCGAATACTCCCGCACTCCCTGCGCCTGGGTCTACGACCGCGAGCGTGTCACTTCTGCTGCTCTGTCGACCTTTGAGAAGAACTTCCTCGTCTACGGCCTCGTCTTCGCTTTCCTCGTCTCGCTGCTGCCGTTTGTGTTGGGGGTGGAGTGGGATGTTCTGGGTCTATATGCTGCTGTGGGGGTCTGGGTCAGCTGGGTGCTGCTGTTGTGTGTGGCGGACTGGACGGGTTGGGAGTGCTTTCAGGGAGGGGTTGTGGAGGGATGGAGAGGGGTGTATCAGATGGGAGATGGGAGAGCCATGGAAGCAAATTGATAGGGGAGATTGAGGAGTATCTCCCCGATTCGACAAGGGCGACTGGGCCTTTCATGACAAGAGAAGAAGACTGGTTTTGAATACGACATTGGAGATACTCTAAGCTTCGGCGACTCACAAGCTATTCTAACCTACTCTCCTTCTTCAAAAGCTTGGATTACGGTTCTCTCCCACCCATCCAAGAACCTTTCTTCTTCGAGACATTGGTAGAGTACCTGGTTGCGGGTTGGGATTACGGGGCACGGGATGGTACGCTCGCGATGTAACTCGGGCATGGTGTCCAGTTCACGGAGGATGTCACGGAGTTTCTTGTCGGCAAGAAGGATGTTCGCGATACCGGATTCTTGAGGTTGTCAGCAACACTCATGTCAAAAATGGTACATTCGTCACCCACGGCATTAAACCTCAGCTTTAGCGGTCCGAACGTCGTAGCTTGCATAGATTTTCGGGCCCCAGCTTCATCAATGCAAGTATATTGTATGTTGTCTAGGGCTATAGGCAACCGATGACCTTCATACACCGGGCCCCCCCCCCCCCCCCCCCTCTCCCAGTCTTGCAACAAAACAGTGGCTACCGGTGGCGCCACTAGCGTGCCGATCTTGGTGCTGTGGGCTATGTCGGCTTTCTGGCAATGTTGTCGCTTGGCGTTGGAGAAGCAACAGACGAAAAAGAAAAAGAAGAGTAAGGCAGGGGACTAGTTGGACAAAGGTACATGCCTCTGGGCACATAATCGTGCGTTCTGTATTGACTCATGACTTATGAATCTTTCCCCTGAATGCCATATATCGCGAGGATTCCATATCTTGTGGCTATCTGGCCACATATCTCGAGATCCCTTTGAGCGACCATGATATCAATCAGGAACACTGTACTTCAGTGCCATGTTCATCAGTGGAGACAAACGAGCAAACCACCGGATGCAGCTCTGAGGCCCTGTCTAGACCAGGCAGCGCACTTACCTATCAAGCAATCATTAACAGCAGTCTTGCCTAGGCGAACGCGCTCCTGGAAGTGCGCTCTTGAGTGCGAATCGGTATCGTCTGTGACAGCCGTGCTGGCTGCTTTTGGACTGCCACCCTGAGCGGTTTATTTGTTGGAAGCAGCAGCAGAGCTCGATGTTGGAGCTACTTGAGCCTGGTCTCCCCAGCTGCGCGATCGTCGCGAGTGGTCCACGGACAGCAGTCCCTCTCGTTTTGTGGTGTGCCGTCTGCTTGCCCAACGACATGTTGCACGCTCGGCGAGTCCTGGCCTGCTTTGAACTGTCTGAATGCTTTGGCTATGTACGCCTTTGAGTGCCAGTGGAACACGGAGCGCGCTCGGACCATCATTCGAATTCTTATGCAGAGCGTTATAAGGGTTACCAGGCATCTCGTGCAGGCACTCGACATCAAGAACTTCCAGCGTTTCCTGAACATAGACTCCTTATCCGAGCGAGAAGTACACGGAACATCCTACTTCAAGCAGGGGGTCATTCTCGCGGTCCAGGGCCTTGTCAAAATGTTACACAACGGAGGCGTTTCACTCCAAGACATCGTCGACATCACCATGTATCAGGAAGATGAGCCTTTACGCCCGGGATGTTGAGAGTGGTACTCTGGTCAGCCTCATTGCCCAAGAGTGGTTGCTCGAGGAAGGCAACATGGAAGGTGGTAGTAGATTAGGTGGCCGATACACAGGCCGAGGAGGTGATTCCGGCCTGAAGTGATGTTCTGAGTAAGGGGGCCTGCTGAAGTCTTTGCCCCCTTCAACCTGCTTCTCACGTTATCTTTTTCGCCTAGACATGCGTAAGGGACCTACCGATGCACGCGGTAGTAGGATGAAGCATGCGTAACGCTGGAACTACGATAGCTCAGCGTGACAGTACATGAGCACCGCCGAACACATCTTGGTTGCGGGTCTTCCTTTGCAGGCCAGCAGCCGAAATCGCTTCAGGGGCACACGTGTTTCTTGGTAATCGACATAAATAGTCTTTCTGCGCAGTGTCTCGAACAAATCATCGGACAGCACCTTTGACCCGGCGGGTGGCAACTGTGCGAGGCTCGCCTGTCGCTTCCATGTGTTCAGCGCTTCTGGCGGCCGCCTTTGCGGTGTTGCATAGTGCGCTTGTTCCGACGTCGGTGGTGTGAGCTGTGGTCAAGACGTTGCGATAGGTTCTGCTCGCTTGTGTGCTACTGTTCCATTCGTCTCACAGCAGTCTCGTTTCTGAAAGATCTTAGTTTCGTTTTGGTGGCATGGGCAGATGGCTGGGTCTGGGGATAGCAGTCCAGTCCACAGGGCTTTCGCCGTGAAACCGTCTTGCAAAGGCAGCAGACTTAGCCAGGCCGTATACAGATATCCCCCGATTCTGAGTAGTGGCAAGACGTTTATGTCTCACATCGAAGGCGTGGATGTCTAGATCTTTGCAGAGATGAATCCTGTGTATATTGTTAGCTTAGGCCTTTATCTCGAGAGATCATTCGAGAGTGCCGCAGAGCCGCCCAGCAGAGGCGATAAACGCAGCAAACTCGTCCAGGTTGTATGCAGATATTTCCAAATCCCCAGAAGTGTCCAGACGTTCGTATCCCACATTGAAGGCCTGGTTGTCTGTCTTCTTCCCGGGATGAATGTCATGTATACTGCAAGACTTGCGCTTTGCTCAGAGCGATGCCCATAGAAGGCAGCATGTGAGCCAGACATACCAGCAGTGCGAACAGCGGAAGCCAGTCACATGACCAGAGAAAGATGTGTCCCTGGAATTGGAGCTGTTGGTGTGAGGGTGAGTGCTTGCGTGCTCCTTGAAAACGCGGTCCTTGTCAGGTCCAGCCATCATAACTCGTAGTTGTTTGGGTGATGTCTTTGGGGAGGTCGTGTGCGGGAGTAGAGCAGTTGGGTTGAAAGTCAGCAATCTCAATTAGATAGAGCAGTGGTTGCAAATTGATGAAGCAAAACGAAGAGAATGTGGAGATGATGCGCACACACGAGAATGGCACCAGGAACCACCGTGAGTGATATCGCTGGCGTCAAGCGCTCAAGGCGAGTCAGATAGGCTGTAGTGTGGTGGAACGTGATTTTCCGATGTGGTCTTTAATGTCTTGGATCTTGGACGGCGGTTGTTTGATCTCGGAATAAACGGGAGAGCAATGCAAGATGTAGGAGTTTAAGCAGAGAAGCAGTTGGTGCACAGTGCTACGTGCGCGTGGGTCGAGAGTGAAGGAAAGCGTGTTTGCAGCGCCGTTGTGCCTGCGGAGGGAGATGGCTGTCGAAGCGCGTAGACCCGTCGAGCGGAAGGGACCAACCTTGTCCAGATTGTATAAAAGCATCCCCGTTCCTCTGTTGGTGTCAAGTGTCTCGATCTTGTTATTGAAGGCATGGATAGCTATACATTTCCGGGGATGAATCCTATATACTGTTGTTCCATCTCTTTGGGAAAAGCTTCATCCCTGCCAAGCCACTAGCGCGCTGGCCCTGTTGGTTAGAAATTCTTCGCCCTCGCGCGCTTCAACTTGGTCTTGACAACGCGACCATACGAAATGTAAGTATTCACCACTGATCCCATAGCGCGTCGATGCTGACGATAGCAGTTTCACATCACACATCAAACCCGCAAAATGGCGCGCACCAGCTTCCCCTTTCCCGCCTGCGCCTCCCAGCAGCAAATCCGCGATGTCTCCGCTCGCATATACTCCCAGGTGTTCGAATCTCCCCGAACAATATTTCTCGACGCCGAAGCCCGCGGCCAGGGCAGCTGGCAATTCTTCATGGTCCCTCTCAGGCCTGGAGATGTGGAGATGATGGAGGGATTTGGGGCTCTCTCGCTCACCTGCCGCGCCCAGCATGCCGCTGTTGTGGAGTTTCTGGGTGACGAGACCATCTTCGAGCTGAAGATCGCACCGCCCGGCGGACCCACCCTCACCTGCTCGCCCGATCCCCACAACATCATCAAGAACATGGCGAGGCTGGACATCTGGCTGACGCCAGAGTCGAACACCCATTCGCGGAGCGATTGGGTGATTGTGTTGAAGGTGCGGCGAGATGGGAGGGTTCGCTCGTGCGAGGTGAGAACAGAGATCCTCAACAACAACAGACCCTTCGGGGCAAGCCAGCAAGAGATGCGCGCGGAGCGGGACGAGGTCAAAGCCGATGTGAAGCACGAGCTCCATCGCATCATCATGAACGAGCAGTTCTCGTCGGCGCGCCTGTCGCGCGTGGTTACCGTGTTGGACTAGGCGAGAAAGATGATGGGAGTGTTGGAGGGAGGCGAGTGGTGGACGGGGGAGCTGGCGTGGTTGAACCACGTCAATCTGGCAGACGAGCATGCGAGGGCTTGGGAGGTGGAGGGAGAGAGCAGCGAGGAGGATGAGAGTGATGTGGAGATGGGAGAGGGAGAGGAGCAGCCAAGTGGCGACGAGAAGACGCTTTCGGGAGAAGATGAGGACGAGGAAGACGAGGAGATGGCCGAGGGTGGCTCAGGGAGCAGCGAAGGGAGCGAGATGAGCGTGGATGTTTAGGTGATATCTGTGCAAGGCGTGGGCCGACCAATTAAAGCTCGATTCCTGGGATTCCCATTTCTTCTCCCTTGTTTCCCTGCTTCTTGTCTTTGAACTGTATCATCGATCCTATGATCGATGTCGTACCCTCTGTGGTCGTCCTGGAGAAAGGGTTGTGATTTCAGGCTTGGCAGGTGAAGTTAGCCAGTCCGGCTTGCGGCGTTTGTATCAGCTGCCAGCCCTTCTCTCACAACGCATGTGACAGCGATTTGCAACCTCAACAACAACATTCTCTCCGCCGTCTCGTCATCATCCACGCCTTCAATACATCTTCTAGACTCTCAGCTTCGTATGTATGTCCAGGGATATTGTCAACAATATTGAACAAGTGAGCTAACTAAGGCCTCCAGACCCACGGCCACCTCACCACCACTGCCATGCCCATCGAAACCGCCCAGATCGCGCGCCATGTGAAACCCACACTCATCACCATCACACAGAACAAGAAGGACGGCCTCACCAAGTACCTCTACATCCACGACCGCATCGAGCAGAAGGTCGATAGCTTCGAGCGGCCAAATCTCACGCAGGAAGAGGAGAAGGAGGCGTTGCGCTGGATGGAGATTTTCATGCGCATTCTTCCAGAAGATGAGGACTGTGCGGTGATGTTGCATAGCTGCAGGAGGGTGAGGAAGGCAAGAAGGACGTGAGGGGAGGGTAAGAAGCATGATACGGTGTAGAAGGGGTTGAGCTAACTTGGGTGCAGGTCCACATGTATGAAGGAGTGGGAGAAGGAGTGTACGATTGATATGCGTAGTTTGAGCCAATTACGATGAGAGCTACGGCCTCATGTTGCTCCCTGACTGCAGAATACACTACCCAAATATATGCAATCCTGCTTTGCTCTCCCTCAACAGCAATTAGCACCAACTAGCATTGATGCTCCTATCCCACTATCCATCTTCTTCAATATAGAAGGTACCAACTGAGTTCCCCGCAGAGAAAGACAACAAAGACTACAATATGCACTGGCCACCCATCAGCTTCTTGGTGTGCACAAAGGTGGCGTACTCGTCCTTTGTCAACCACTGCGCCTCATATCGGAATCGACACTTCTTGTAGCGAAAGAGTGCGCCAGGCATGCCGATAATCGAAATGCCGCAAGACCTGCAGAACACCGTCGCCGGCCCACACACCACGCTCTTCTCTGGCGACGCAGTTACGGTGCCTTCGCCGTCCGACCACTCCTTAATCTGCTCATTCTCGTTGAAAGTGTCGTCGAAAGGGTTCGACATAATGGCTAACTCGCTGTCACCATTCTTGAGCGCCTTGCTGAGTAGCAAGTCGAACTCTCCCATCATGTTCGCGCGCGTGAACTGCTCGACGAGTGGCATGAGATACCGGCGATGCTTCGCCTTGGCCGTGCGATTGACTTCATGAGCGTGGACAGCCATAGCGATGAAGTGCACGATCTGGAACAGCTGCATTGGCGAAATGGGCCTGCGATCAACTCTGGCGACAACGAAGTCTCCGCGGACGACAGCGCCTTCGACGACCTGGCGGAACTCGGTCGACTCGACGTCGTAGTGGAGGAAGAATGTGCGAGCTGTGAGGTTTGCGCCAGTGCTGGGCTGTAATTCTCGATTCCGGCGGGGATGCGGGTGGTGAACTTCAAAGGCAGACCGATCTGCTCGGAGACAGGAGAGGTGAGCCATTCGGTATCGGTGTTGAACTTGTCGCAACTGATGTCGAGGCGTACGAAACCTTGGAGACCCAGTTCACGGTGGCGGGGCTGAAGGACGTCGGCCTTGGGTGTGATGAGGATGGCGGCGACCGCAGACATGATGGTGGGTGTTCTTCTTTTGTGATATTCGCGACTGCGCTGATCGAAAGGGTGCGGCGAGGCCGACGATGTGTATGAGGTGGAGACAACACTGCTTCTCCCAGTGAAGGTGTTGATGAAGTGTTGTAGGAGGTCGGCTTGATGAAGGCCGGAGCATTCACTGGCGCAAGTTGCGCTAGCGCCATCACGTGCGACTCCCTCCTTCCCAAATCGGTGCCAAGCCACTGGCCAAAACGCACACTCCCTCCCAATCCTTGATGCAAAAGCCACGACCAAGACAGCTCTCACATCGACAGCAACTTCACGCACATACCGTCCAAGAATACGCCAGCACTTTGCAAGTAAGTCCCTTCACACCTCCCTCGATCTACCAAGTATCTCACACCCAATGCAGATTCAAACAGTACCATCGCCAACAGCAACGGTATGACCCCTTCCGGTGCCGGCGGGACCCCTTCGGACAAGAAGAAGGGTTACGCTGGTCAGGCCTGGGACCAAGCCATGCCAGAGCTGGTCGGGACGTAGGGCGGTCAGCGCGAGGAGGGTGAGTTTGGGATCCCCAGCATGTTTGGCGATGCTTGGGATGAGGACCCTCGGGTTTCCCATGAGAAGGCGGATGATATGCTAGAGTATACAGAGAGCAAAGGACGTGACTGACAATAAGAAGGAGAGCAGCCCAACGCGACTGCTGAAGCAGCACAAGTCGCTCCTCGCGATGAGCCAGCAGCATCTGGGCCTCCTGAAGGTGCTGAGCTTGAAGGCCAAGATACCCAGCAAGAGGACTCGCCAGAGCCCCTTGGTAGTAAGGATAGTCCTCCCTTCCATCTATGTGTCCGCCATTGCTAAGTGAATCTGCAGAGGGAGCTCGAGTCAAGGCCGAGCTCAAGAAGACGTGGAACTGGGTCTTCCACGGGAGCACAGGCCGTTACACTGGCCAGGGCACGACGAAGTCTCTGTTCGGCGGCATGAAATTCTCGGGTGGAAAGCGTAAGAGGGAGGAGTAGGAGTGTTTGGAATGGGTGGATGCTATGGGTTTGATGCATCGCTAGCGGGCATAGATTGGTCAGGGGCAAGTTCTGCCAAGATCGCACGGAAGTAAGATGAGTACCAAGTCCCCAAGTCTCGAGCTTTATGGCCTACAGTCTTGAGGGCAAACCCCATCCGGTTCCTCTTCAGGCTATCAACACCCATTTCAGCGCTGCAGCTGGACTTGAAGATAAAAGTGCATCAAAATAATGCCCTCTTCTCATACGCGAACGAGAACTGATGTAGTTCAAGGTTTCTCTGCAGACTGAATAGTTTACGCATAGTATACGCTCATGAGTAGACGGCAGGACTGGACGTGAGACTCAAGATCTGGTACCAGACGGAGTCCAGTGTTATATCATCACTTCCTGGCGAGATCATGGCTATGGA
Source organism: Zasmidium cellare ATCC 36951 (assembly GCF_010093935.1). NCBI lineage: Eukaryota > Fungi > Ascomycota > Dothideomycetes > Mycosphaerellales > Mycosphaerellaceae > Zasmidium > Zasmidium cellare. Next base: position 218,889 of record NW_022986997.1, on the reverse strand, counting down.
CAAGGGCAACACCAGTATGAGTGGTAAAGCTCGAGCACGTGGCGGGACGCTCCTGTTCGATCAAATTGCTGAATCTACGCTTGTGATCAGCCAGACAGCTGTGCCCCTGAGCTGGAAGGCGAATCCTGTTGGGCGGTGACAGAAACACGCCACATGGTCGCGACAATGCTCGAGACATCACAGGTCAAAATTCTCATTCATGTGCACACCATGCTTCCACAAGCGAATCGACCTCCGTGTGCCATTGGAAGCCGAACTTTCACTCACATGCTCTGACGTAATTTTGGCCGCTACGCACTCAAATATTTCCTTCGAATTCCTTTCTGACCTACACCGCACACCCACACGAGAGTTCAGAACCCCTTTTGCTCTCTGTATTTTTCATCACCACTTCGATACATCTCCAATACACATCACCAAACACTCCATACCATCATCATGCGTATCGAGGCCATTCTCCTCGGCGCTCTCGCGGGTCTCGCCATGGCTGCTCCTCAGGTATGGCATACTATAACACACCTTATCTACAGTCATATGCTGACAGTCATACAGCATGGCATCTCCGACGCCCTCTCCAGTGTCACCGTCACTGCAGTCGCCTCGAGTCCTTCCGAGGCCCCTGAGACCTCATCCTCCTCTCCAGTAAGCCCCTTCCAGAACTCAACCAGATCCATACCGCTAACACATGTCATAGCCCACGGACGACCACGTCCACACCCTCCCAACCTCCTACAAGCTCGACCCCCAGGGCTTCGTGCACATGGCCGACGACGGCGTCCTCCGCTCCTACGCCGCCAACGGCAGCATCCTCGACGCCCTCCCCTTCTCCAACACCCAAATCAAGCGCATGATCGACGACTCTCCCGCCCACACGGCCCCCATGCGCGAGCACCTCCTCTCCACCTTCGACAGCATCTCCGGCCACGTTGTCCATCCCGACCATCACCTCAACCCGCCCCGCGAAGTCCTGCACTCCGAATTTGGCGGTCCCAGCCCGTACGAGGACGACGAGATGTACGCGGAGATGGACCGGCTGTACAAGAAGAGCGTCAATGAGCTCGAGAAGGTCAAGCGCACGCTCGAGGCTCGGACGCTGTACTGCATTGGCAAGGAGTGTAACAGCACTGAGTCCTGCGGCATCTTGGGCTGTGTTGTGTGCATGCACTGGGATCGGGCCTCGTCGAGGAAGCGGTACTGCTTCTATGAGGCGGTCAACGGCCTGTATTGGAATCATGGCAGTGGCTTGTGAGGGGGGATGAGATTGGTTTCTTTTGGGCTGCCTTCGATCCCACGGGGGAGGCATTTGCTTTCATGATGATGATACAGTAGCGAGTGCATGAATACAGAAGCAAGAGGATCCTTGCTTGACATTTTGTGACTGCGTTTGCGTCTTTCTTGTTCTCACATTTCTTGTGTTCCCCTGTTTGCACCACTTTCCAGCTGAAATGCACAGGAAATCACGACCTGGCGTCCTGAACTTCAAGCTTCTGCACAGTTTTCATCATCTCTGTCAGAGCCTCCCGGCTGTCGCAACCTCGGGGCCTCGAAATCGCCCTCCGATAACAATACTCTCTCTTGGTCGGCCCCTTTTCTTTGACGGACCTGACTGTTGTTGAGGCCATTGTCACAACAAAGACGCCACAAAATGCATTATGCTCAATCCCAAGTACAGAGAAGAACCCTTCGTCCTGGACTTCAATCGCATTCAACAAAAGCTGCCTCAAGGTATCCTATATATACCCCACCTACGCACATGTCATCTGAAGACCCCAGAACCATCTCCACCCCGTCAGCACGCACCCAGCCAGATCTTCAATCCGCTAAACCTCAGCATCCAGATCAAGACCACCCGCCATGACGAACCCCAACCCCTCCAACTCCCAAGCTGCAGGACAGCCCTCCACCACGCCCAAAGCTCTCACCCCTCTCACACCAACAACCAGCCAATCCATGCAGAGCCATCCCCCCTTTCGCCTACTGACGGGCGCACTCGCCCAACCCATCCCAGCCGCATCAACACATGGTCTCAAGCCTCTGACTCCGACGTGCGGCAACTCAACTGACTTCCTCTCGTTCAGATCGGAGTCAAATCAGGTCTTGCCGCCTGTTCCGGCGAGCAGTGCTGCCGCCGCTGAGAAGCAGAACGCTGCCACTAACTCCCTCGCGCCGCCTTCTGAGAAGGCCGAGCCAGCGCAGCAGAAGAAGCGTCCAGGAGGTCTGATGAGGAGTATGATCGCGAAGAAGTTTGAGAACTACTCTTTCAAGAAGTAGGTAGCAGCTGAAGTGTGAGAGGACGATGGAGGACATGATCATTGGCGGGAGAGGTAGAATGACTGTACGATAGGAGGAGCGAGGTAAGTGTAGAACGAAACAGTTTTGTGAGCAACGTGGTTTCCTTTCTTCACTTTCATGTGATGGCCTTGGCCTTATCCCCGAAGCATTTTATATCGTGACCTGATGGGCCAGGCAGCTTCTTGACGAGGAACATGATGGCTCAAAGGACTCGATGAGGGTTTCGAAGGTATAGAAGACCTCGTCTGTCATATTCCCCCAAAACGAGTCCCGGTGTAATGTCCATCCCTAGTCGCGAGCCATAACTCTACTCTAAACTTTGAACAATCTGCCCGGCATATCTTTCTCAAATCGATCGGTATAGTACAGTTCTACGGGTCTCTGGCTACTCGAGAACCTCTGTGTCTTAGGGAATACTACATTGTTGGCTCTGCTATGAGTTACTATATCGAAGCTGTCAATCGTACCACCTAAAGGATTACAAGGAATTCCTCGACGCGGTGATACCAACACTACATCAAAACGACTTTACTCCACTCGACACCAGTCGCATCCGGATTACCGGTTGATACCCATCGAGGTGCTTCTGCTAACGGCTCGCCATCCATGACACCATCAACATATGCCGGGCCTACGAGGCTGTACAGTGTTCCACAACCCGTACGAGAAGGTCTCAGAAGGAACGGCACGTAACAACCTGCTAGTAAGAATACCTCGTCTCCGGCTTGTGCTTCATTAGGAAGAAGGCAGAGAACCTTGTTTTCGAGCATCGCTACTCGGTGTGTGAGGAGAGTGCGTGGGAAAGGAGTCAGGGCCTTGCATATTATTGTGTCCGGTTGCTCGATGTTTCCCAATGTGGAACGTTCGTGAACAATATCCCAGTCCGACTGTGTGCCCTGCCGTTCTCTGTTTGTACGGTCGAGAAAGAGAAGGTTGATGAACTTCTTCTCGAATGTCACATGATCCGTGCTCCGATCACGCCAGTGGAGGTAATAATCCAACATGTCAGACCTGTACGGGTCGAAGTTCTCGCCCAGCGATTCGCTTTTGCGAGCCCATCCAGTTACCGAGCTTGGCACTGAATCTTCAGGGATCGAAAGCGAAGGCCCAAAGCCCTGGACATCTCCAGCTCTGCATAAACGGAACCCAAGTACATGGAGCGTAGTGCCTACTTGTTGTGCGGCAAACTCCACGCCAGGACAGGCATTATAGCAGATTTCTGGATCCCCGTGGTCTGCTGGATCAGCATTCCTATTATCGTCGGGAGTAATCCAGCTGTCTGCATCCCATGCGGCTACTCTAGTAGCATGCATAACTCCGCCATGTGTCGACCAAGTGGATGCCCAAGAAGGGAGGTCCGCGCAAGTAGCATCAGGAAGACAGATATTAATGAAGATGTCCAAAGACTGCTGCTTCTGAATTACCGCCATGGTGGCCTCCTGATAGATTGTAGAGACAGACTTAGTGTAGTCTGGCTCAAGCCCCAGGTCCGGCAATACGCCCAGGAAGCCGTAGACTCGATCCTTGGGATCGGTAGCTTTCAATTCTCTGTTCGTAGTCAAAAGAGCCTGGAGAAGTGGTCGTGTCAGGCTGCTTGCGTCCTCCTGTAATAATCCAGGAAACCCAGCCAGACCAAAGCGCTGGACTAACAGCGGACCTGTCGTATCCAAACCTGGGTCAGCACTGCGGCCTCGAACACGAAGCCTCGTCTGCACAACATAGTAGAGTAGGACTGCGCACAACATTTTTCCGAGGTGGATCTTGTGACTGCCAATTTGAAGAAAACCGCTACTCCGTCTCATCGCAATCACAGTCTCTTGCAGAATCCATAGGCGACTCCAGAAGGGATTTTCATCCAGGATAAATGCGATGGCTACGGCGAACGCCGTGAAAGGTTGTTGACCGAGTGCGCTATTATTTACTAGGGCAATAACACTCTCCGGTAGGATAAATGGTTGACAAAATCTTCGAATGCATGATGGTTCCTCAGCCAAGATAGACGCCACTGCCACTGCGAAAGCCTCCAAGTCATCTGGATTGTCCGCATCACTCTGAGCCAGCAAGCATTGAACAAATTTGTCTCCGAGACAAATCCATGAATCCACGAAAGAGTTGATAAGCGCCATAGCGCCTTCGATAACTTCAGTACCTTCGCCTTGCCAGAGGATAATTCGTTTCGCGTTTGTATACAATGCCCGCATCAGGATTACTTGACGACTGCGTTCGACGAGGTCCATTTGGTTGATGCAAATAGCGTCCGCCCATACGATAGTCGGCTGGAGCATATCGCGGCTTCGAACATGTCGCAGAGCAGAATGGAGATTCTTCCCGACTAAGATGGGCCGCCCATATAGCAGGACGGGTTTCTGGTCATCGGTACCGCCCCATACATATGAGAGAGCCTGGAATCGGCGTCGTTGCGTCGCGTCTAGCAATAATGTGATGAATTCGACCTCGGGGTCAGCGTCCAGATCAGTGTTCGCGCTAAGAGCCAGGACACGGATGACCTGCGTCTGTTCGGGTAGTGGAAAGATTGAGTAAAGGAACCTGAGCCAAACGGCTGAGTCTTGCATGGTATTTAAGACGATTCCATGGCTGGGATTGTGTGCTGGTGTTGCTGCCATAGTGCATGGGGTAAGGTCGTGTTGCTGTGATTAGCCTTCATGTTTTCGAACGCTGCATATATACGTCGTTCGCCGCGCTGAAGCCTGGGGACACACGAGACGGCATCTCTGTGTAAATCTGTGTGCATCCGGTCCCGGGCGTTGGAGATGGCTGTGTACATGCGACAGAGCTGTGTTTTCTTGATTCTGCATCCGAAAACGGAATGCTGCAGCCTCTCAAGCATCCTCACCGGTCTTTATCCCTCAAGCATTCTCACCGGTTTTGATCATATGGCTGCCAATGCTCGGTCTGCATATCCTCGTCGCCCTCGTCGAAACACTGCTGCTCATCTGCACGGGCGAGCCTCGCAGACCATGACGACACTGCTGGCCACGTAGCCCCAGCAATCTTGAGCGACTCCCTCCACTGCAAATCCTACCTGCTACATGGCCTCCTAGGGCGAGGCCATCCCGCTCAGTACTTACCGGTACAACATTCCGTCTCGGTCTACACCGGTAGTGTTCTGACGCACGCTGACTGCGTGGTTACGAGAGGGTTGGCGACATGGTGGTTGGGTGGAAGGACGGGGAAAGACACTTTTCTTGGCTATGATGTTCACTTCGTACTCCTCGTGTCTTGCGCCTTCTCGCGTTCTCGAACATGCAGAGCAGTGGCGTGGAGAAGTGGCTCTGCATTCGTCTTGCCGTTGCCTCGTAAAGGTCTTCTGTTGGTCAAGGTGATAAATTCCGTCTCACAAGGTCTCAGCGTGGGTAGGATCTCTCAAGTACCGCGAACATCTTGCCTCCTTTCTTTCCTACCGCCCCCTCCACGCTCTAGCCTAGCTTCGTCCCCTCCACGCTCCAGCCTAGCTTCATCGCTCCCTCGAGATCGCCTCAACCAGCTTGCTTGCGCATGGCTTCGATGCTGCGGGAGCCGTTCTCGTCATGGCTACGGCCTTTCGTCTTTGGCTTCTTCAATCACCGTCTTGCCTCCTGTCGTTCCCCCTGCGCGGTCACGCTCCAGGCTAGCTTCATCGCTGCCTCGAGATCGCTGCCTCGAGATCGCCGCCCGAGGTCGCTTCTGCCAGCTTGCTTACGCAAGTCTTTGATGCTGCGAGAGCTGTTCTCGCCGGTCCCCGCTCCAGCCTAGCTTGATCGCTGCCTCGAGCTCGCCGCTTCGGGCTCGCCGCCTCGAGCTCGCTTCCGCCAGCTTGCTTACGCAAAGCTTTGATGCTGCGAGAGCTGTTCTCGCCATGGCTACGGCCTTTCACCTTTGGCTTCTTCGCTGGCACAATGATGCCCTGTGGCTGCAGTGGTGGCGGCGGCAAGTGAGGGCCCGTCAATATTTGATGGGAGGCTCCAACACTTGGGTATAGGTGTTGGGTTGGCACAGCGATGTTTCAGCTACTCCCAGGTAACTCTGTGTACGAGGTAGCCACCTGCGCTCAGCGTGGACGCTCGGTCAAGAATGCGTCCAGCCTCCAGCAGCCCTGGCAGTACGTGGTCTTTCTGGCGGATTTGCTGTATCTCGTTGATTCTCTCCATTGCGATGCCAGACGGCTGGCACATCTTGCAGAACGTGACTCCAGGAGAGTTCGCCTCGACACTCAGGCTGCCGGGGCAAAGGCAGGCTGACCTGTCTGGCTGGGCAGTGGTGTTGGCGTTGGCACGATTGGTCTGGCCAGAGTTCTCCTTTCCTTGGCTCATAACTCTTGCATACGCTTCTAGACCGTGATACTCCACTCCGCCATTCCGTACACCTTCTTGCCCAGCTCGAACACGACCTCGTAGCTTCCTTCATCCTCAGCACGGAGAAACGCCAACACAGCATCGATGAGCGCGGTCTTGCCTCCTTCGCGGCGCAGTTGCTGGGCTTCCCGCGTTTCTGGAATGACCGGACCGAGCATGTGGAGGGGTCGAGTCCAGGCAGCGCGACCGAAGATCTGCTCACCCAGCGCCGAAATGTCGTTTGCAACATCGTTGGCGCGTCCTTCTTTGAATGCCTCCCAGGCCGAGAGGAGTTCGCGCTTTGCCTCGGCGCGCTTCTCAGCGATTTGCGCGGCGTTCGCGGTGCTCGGGGTGGTGGCTTGATTGGTATTGATGGCGGTGCTGGCGGCTGCATTGGCGGACGACTGCTGGAGATGTTAGTCTCGAGTTCACATAGAAGCTGCGTGAGGTTGCGAACCATGGTGGGTTGAGGAGAGCCGCAGAAGTGCGGTTGTCGGATGTCTTGGGATTATAGAGAGAGACCGATACGGCGTGGGGTAGGATGTCCGAAGAGGTGTACTCGAGGTGGTGCTTGTGCGGTGTGAGCAAGGCGAAAGGGAAGTTGTGTACAGATCTGAGGTTGAGATATAGCCAAGAAAGGGTGGGTCGTGGGTGCCTGAGGTTGACTTTTCACGAGCTAACGAGCATGTCTGAATCTGCCGCAACTTCTTAACCTTCATTATTTGATTAGCGATTAGATCTTACAAGAGCCTCCATCCTTTTCTTTTAGAAGTTGCAGGTTAAGTTTAGATGTATTTCTATGGAGTAGATATGGAACTCCCTGCATAAATAGTCTAAACAAAGAACTACTGCTCTCTACAACAACAAAGTACAGCTTACCTCCTTAATATCTGCTGTACTATACTACGCCTATCTTCGTGCTTCATCCAAGGTAGATTGTTACTATATAGCCCAATCTGGACACCCCTCCTCCAACAAATAAACCTACAGCTCGCTCGACGCTAAAGATTACTATGGTCTATTCGAACAGGTAAAAAACAAATTCTCTTTCTTCTTTCACGTGTAACGTGGCGGCGCAGCGGCAAAGCAGCAGGCAGCAAGTGACGCGAGTTCGAATCGTGAATTCGACTTCTCTTTTTTTGATCTTTTTGTCGATTGTTTTGTAGTTTGCTGGAGAGTAATTAAGTATAGTTTTGCTATGAGATTTAATATGAGAACGTTCTCGAGTCTTAGGTGATTTAGTCATTGTCTTCTCGCTAGGAACGCTTTCTACTCTGTTCAAGACAATGTGAAGTTAAAAATCATGGATATTGATCGCAATGAATAGCCTTTTTCCACGCCTTCAACGCCGCGCCCAACCCTCTTAGTGATATCAATCTCAGTTCTTCACAGCAGCCTCATACGGCGGTGGCAGATCCGCCGGGTTATACATCTTCCCCTCAATCGCATTCAGCGTCTGATACAACACATTACAGCACTGCGGGGCGATGATCTCCCCACTCAGAATCTCCGCATGCCGTATGCCCGGCTTGCCATAGAACCGCGGGTTCTCGTTCGTCCGCTCGATGAAGATGGTGCCGTCGATGTGCGCGCCGACGTACAGGCCGCGGTTCTTGGTGTACGTCCACACGGGACTGACCCTCTTGCTGACTTCCAGGTCGCCGACGGCACCCGCGCCGAGTGGGCCTACTGTTGCGGCGACTTCGCCGCCGATGGTTCCGCGCACGCGCGTGAAGCCTTCCATGCCTTTGTCTGTGTTGATGACGGCTACACAGTCGTAGACGTCCAGGCCGGCGACCAGCCCGCCGGTCATGCTGGCCATGTGGATCCCTGATGGTGCAGACCACGATCCGTCCGGGAGATGTCTGATGAGGACGCCGCAGCCGTTACCGCCGCCGATGTGCAGGCCGAAGCGCATGCATGTGAAGATGGCGAGGCCTTTGCAGTTTTGGATGGCTTTGGGTGGGATCTTGTAGAGGGCTTTGCGTTCGCGGCCGTGGGGGCCCTTCTTTTTGGAGGAGGCGGATGAGGTGGTTGAGTTCTTGTCGGCGTTGGGGTCGTTGGGATTGTTGGGATCGGGGGCCATGAAGCCGTCGATGCAGAAGCTGCGGAGGATGCGGGCGCACTGGAGAGGGTATGTTAGATGGGAGGTGGTGGAATTGAGGCAGTTTGTCTTACTTTCTCCATCTCCAAGTCCAGCTCTTGTGGGTTGAATGCTTCACAACCCATCTTCGTGGCGGCCTTGTTGAGCGGCTTGCTCATTTTGTTCATGATTCGGTTGAACTTCTGCGCCTTGCCCTGCTTCTCGGCCGGAGGAAGTTGTTCTTGTTGCGACTGTTGGCCGACATAGTGGGACGGTTCGGGGTAACTGTTCGACGGCTCTGGGTAGTTGTTCGATGGCCCTGCGTAATAATTCGACGTCTCTGGATACGGCGGGTACGAATTGTCGTAGCCGCCAGGTTGGTACATTGGTTTCGCTGCTGCCATATTGAAGATTGTAAGCTGTGAGAATGTTGGATTTCGAACACTCAGGCATCCTGGTGGCCACCATCTTTATATCACCAATCCCTCCCCTGCCTACTACCCCGTTCGCTCGCCAGCCATTGATGATAAAAATAAAGTCGGCAGTCGGTCGGACAGCTCGCTCACCTTGCCGCCTTCGGTTTGGCGTCGTGGATCGCTACGCGCACGTCGTAGGATTCGGGGGGCGCAGTCGACGGATTCGGCAGCCGGAACGAGAGGTGAGGTTCGCCGTGGGGATGCGTACGCTGTACGCGGAACGACAAACATGACCTCATCCCTACTTCGAAATATAGAACAGCACGACATCTGCTGCGTTATCGCCTATCAAACACCCATGTTGTTGCCAGGGCTGACATCTTACAGTATTCCTGGTGCCTGTAGGGCCTTTGCCGTGCGATACGTGGGATTCCGTCCGCAGCGGAGCGAGGGCTCTGCCGATGTGAGCTGATTCCTTCTTCGGTTTTCGAACCGCCTGATACTGGATACATAATACTCGCATACTCCTTCGGACATGTTCAAAAGCCCTATCGACCCTTCTTTCTCGAGCACATGTCGGTGACGACACCACAGATCCGCCGCGGAATATTCTCTTCTGATTCTCGCACTCACGGCGGACATCGCCCGGGTCGGACTCCCATAGCAAGACGCACATTACCCAGCGACGCGGCTTGTTTCTGGGGAGTTTGAAGGTCGGAAACATGGCATCTGGATACAGAACATGTCGAACGTCCGCAACTGTCAAGCGCATACCAACGAAAGCGATCTCCAATGTCCAGCGTTTGAGCCTGCACCTCGCTACAGATGCCATGCTGTGGTGCTAGTTGCAGTCTGATGTCTGCGAGTCTCTGCAGGGAGGCCATGAACCCGGACTCGGCCTACTCGAAGCTGAAGCTTTCGCGGCAACGAGGCACTGTGTCTGAGATGTTTGCTTGGCTTGAAAGACTAGAATCTGCGTTAGTGTTGGTGTTTGGATCTCGGATTGTTCGAACAAAGAATATCTGCGAAGTTTGAGACATGTGCACAACGCAAGAGCAAGCAAACATCGCTGCGAGACCGGACAGCTGCATCTCGTCTTTCGACGCTGCAGACGGCAGGCGCCTACATCTGAGACTGCTATGCTGCTAACAACAGAGAGCAGAATCTAATGCAATGTGCAGCTGCCTCACTTTCAGGTAGGTCTTGTATCCTGCATGTTGGGCGCTTGCTGTCTACAGTCAGTCTCAGGCAACATGCTCTCAATCTTGGGCTGAAGGAAGTATATCAACTTGCGGAGACTCCTTCGGTTTTGATTCTGGACATCACCATTCCATTCTCCCCTTTCCTCCTTCCGTCTCACATCTTTTCCGAGCATCCCTCCAACCCGCAATCTCCTCCGACCTGCAATCTCCTCCAAAGTCAAAAGAATCCCAAAACCAAAGACTCCATCAGCCCACAGAAAGAATCAAAAGCCATGGGCAAGAACAAGAAGGGCGGGAAGTCCGCTGCTCAGCCAGCCAAAGGCAAGGCGGACAAGAAGTCCGTTCATCCACTCTGTATCCGATATCCCGACCTAGAGACCGCTCATGATCCGAAGACCCACAGCCTGGAGGACTGCATTCTGCAAACCCCTGGCAACTCCAATTCCAACAAGAAGCGCTGGTCGGGCTTTCCATCACCAGAAAATGAGCCCTTCGACCTCAACTCCCTCTCTCCGCACCAATGTCAGAAGCTCCTCGACGAGGTCCAGGCCAAGAACGACCAAGCCGTAGCCGGCATGGCCAGCCGGTTCATGGTCATCAGCAACACGGAAGATTATCGCAAGGCCGCCAAGTCCCAGAAGATACCCATCACGAAGAAGATTCTCGACTACGCTCTCGACACTGCGATCAAAAACAAAGCGAGCGTCCCGGAGCAGAGCAGCGGCAACGGCGATGGCAAAGCCAGCGGCAGTAAGAAGGGCAAAGCCAAGGCCGGCGAGACGACCCCTTCCGAGCAGCCCGATCCATCGACTCTTTATATCAGCAAATTAGCCATTACTGAGAAGCCACACAACGCATTTGTCGCAGAGCAGTTCATGAAGACGCCACTCTCCCAGCTGGGTCACGAGACCTACGCAGCGCCATCAGCTGCTCAACGACAGGATGCAAGCGCATCGTCTCACAGAGATGAAGCACAGCCCCTCGATGACCCAGACCCAAGGAATATCCCCGCCCAAGCGGCCAGCATCAACCATACTGCAATCGGCTCTGTCGCGGACTTCACCCCACCGCATGGCACCCCAAGCAGCAACATGCCCTTGCGCACCTCATTGGCAACCAAAGACAACAAGACCCCAGTCCCCACAAATCACTTCACCGTCAACATCCCAAAGGATACCATGCTGTACGAGTATCCCGTCAACAACATCCCACCCAAAGCCACCCGCGCCAAGAAGCGCACCCATGATCCTTGACATGATTGAGCACGACCCTCTGCTATGGAAAGAGCGTGATCATATCGCCACCGACTGCCAAAAGAAGATCATCTCCGATCGACCTCTCTACAACGATGTTCAGCTCATCACAGTCAATGACTATGTTCCGGGAACGAGAGATGCTCCCAAAGCCCACAAGCTGGAACTCCAATATGTGGCCTGCCATCAGATGGACAGCCTCCTCGAATATGTCAACGGCGCGGATATGGAGTACAGCGACCATGGTGCAACTGACGCATTGAACATCGTCCTGTCCAAAGCAGTGACTGATGGCAACCGAGACACATTCCAAGTCGGTACCAACAGATTCTACTTCCGCGCAGGGTGGCACGACATCGACGACGGCCTCATCGCGGTCCGCGGCTACTTCTCGTCGATCAAGCCGTCCATGGGCAACATCCTCCTCAATGTCAACACTGTCACGAGCCCTTTCTACAAGGCCCAGGATGTTTCGAAGTATCTGGAACTGCCAAACCTCCAGAATAAGAACGCCGCGGAAAGCTTCTTGGCGAAGCGCCGTGTCTACGTGAACTTCAAGCGGAATGATGACCCCAACGAACAAGGCCGCAGCGTGAATAGTCTCAGTCGCCGCTGCAAGACTCTCGTTTCACTAGGTGCGAAGCCAAAAGAGCAACAGTTCTTCGAGCACGGTACCAAGAAGAGCGTCTGGAAGCACCTCCGCAGCAAGTACATCAACGACACTCCCGAGACGTGCGAGAAGTACTTCACGGCCAATGTTGGGAGCAATGGCGGCGAGAATGGCGAGAACGGCAAGTACTACATGGCGACTCAGCTCAAGGTTCTCCCTGGCCAGCCATACAACGGTCAACTGTCGGCAAGTGCTACGTCGAAAATGATCGACTACGCCCGTCGCGGACCTCGCGAGAATGTCGACACCATTATGGGCGAAGGCATGACCTCTCTGCAGCTGCAGAAGCTCACTCAGCCCTTGATCACTGCTTTGGGTCTCACCATCAGCCAAGTTATGGCAAAAGATCGCTGTGCCAAGCCCCGTCAGTATCACCGCAGCAGTGGCATCGATCGAGGAGAGAAGCTACTCCCCTTTGTTCGAGTATCGGAATTCTATCAGTCCGAACACTGGGTCTGGCAATCTACTGCTAGGTAAGCATGGCGATGCATCCCAAGTCTTAAAGGCGAAGGCAGAGAGTAAGCCGCGCTCGAGGCGGGTCCAAAAGGCAAGAAGGTTAACAAAGGACTCAAAGATACCTGTGCCAAGACGAAGTGCTCGTATCTTGGAGCAAACAAGGTCTAATAGCAGTCCCAGCATTAGCGTTGCTATGTGTGCTGCGACGCCAAGTGCGGAACGTCAATGACGCGGACCGACAGAACGTACATAGCGCAAGCATCGCGGTCAACGCGATCGGAGCCAGAACGTCGTTGTAGCAGCACCTACGCGAGGATCAACTGAGATCGAAAGTCTTAGGCATGATTTATCAGCTAACGCTTCAAAATGCATTCGGGGCCGATTCTCCTCGATTTAGTCGGCAAATACGCAACACACTACTAGGGGTCGATTTATCAGCCAAACCTCATTCACGGTTTCGGAGCCGAATGCCAAGTGGTATAAGGTCTGGCGGTAGCTAGTGAGTCCGTATCAAAGTTCTGTTGCTCTTCTCTAATAGCTATAAATCCGGGCCAGCTTTTCCGCTAATTATGTCATCTCTTACGAACCCTGGTCACAAAGTTCTCTCGCCCTTCAAGCTATCCCATGTCGTACTGCATACTGCTAATTTTGCAGTGATGCGCGATTTCTACAAGATCTTTCTTGGCGGCCGTGCTACTTTCGAAAATGACCAAGTTTCTTTCCAGACATACGATGAAGAAGACCACCGTATTGGAATCATCTCGGCACCGCCAGGTGCGAGTCACGCAAAAGCAGGTGTTGGTCTAATCACGTTTCATTTATATACAAAACCTTGGACGAGCTTGCCATGGCGTATTTGCAGCGAAAGAACAATGGTATCGAGCCGGTATGGTGCGTCAACCATGGACCAACGACCAGCATCACATACTCAGATCCAGACGGCAACTTGTTAGAGACTCAGGTTGAGAACTTCGATTCTGTGAAAGAGTCGCTAGCTTTCCTAGAAACGGACGAGTTTGAAAGGAACCCAATTGGTGTTAAGTTTCAGCCGAAAGACCTTGTCCAACGCCTGCTAACAGGGGAGTCTCATGCTTCCATCAAGAAACGTCCCGTGAATGGCAAGCGCGCTATTCCACCACTCTGAATAGCTCTCCGCCCCTGATCTCGAGACTTCGCACAGGGCAAAGCCAATATAGGCTCACTCGCCAGCATCGCAGCAAGATTATGGGCAGCACTCCGAAGAAGCCGGGAATGACTCTGTTCGGTCCACTTGTGCTTACCGAGATGGAACCGCGTCCGTGAGTGCCACGGGTGACTTGAGGAATGTCAAACTATATGTACGAGGACACGAGTCTCGCGGTGTGATCTTTTGTAAATGGGTGTGGTTTGGTCATTTACCCGCTGGGCATTGTAGATAGTGGCTTCGTATTTCGATTCACCAGTTGGCGCTTTTGCGAGAAAGGTCAGATGTGTTGAGCACTACCGAGCAACACTAACGTAGTAGAAGAGGCTGCAGTAAGTGCTCCTGATGCCGACTGGTCGAGCTGCAGATACTTCCGCTAGCTGTTGTTCTTGCCGAGCGAATCATATTGCTGTTGAAAAGAGCGAAACTCCGCTATATTAGTAGTTGATAGTTGATCCATTGACGATGAGGAAATAAGAGGTCAGCTCAAGAAGGCGAGAAATGATAAGACACCTTTCTAAGCTGTTAAGTATCGGCAAGAAGGGACTAGCTGCAGCAGTAGACTAGATCTAAGTAAAACGATGCTAGCGGGGTTACGTAACAGTCTTGTACACCGCCTCTGCGTGGTTCTGGAGGCGCATCTTATTGTTTAAAGTAATCTTGCAGCGAGGATGTGGGCAATCGACCGGCTCGTTATCTAGGAGGCACTGTAGATGTCGATTTTGGAGATGTCTCCTTATAGTTCCACGACTGTGGAACTCTTTTGCGCGGCGCTCGGACGACAGCGTCGTCTCCCCTAGGCAGAATATACATTAGGTAGGGTGACATAGATGCCCAGCTTAGACGTACACCCACCGAAGAGGAGAAAACAATCAGAGAGCCCGATAATGCATTTCGTGGAATACCCGTGATATCTTGAATTGATACTTAGCAACTCATGACAATTCTCATGGTCTACTGGCGACTTTCCCGATATTAACCATTACAAATTCCTAACAGACAGGAGTGGATTGAAGATATGAAGACGATGACGTTGAAGCGTCTGAGGTTGTGGTATGCCCAGAACGGGAACAAGCTACCAAAGCGCATCCTCTACTACCGCGATGGCGTCGGCGACAGCTACCTCGACAAGATCCTGAACAACGAAGTGCGATGCATCGAGGCTGCTTGGGACACTCTTCGCAAGGAGAAGCTTCCAAATCATACGCAGAAAGTCCTGATCACCGCCCTCGTCGTCATCAAGCGCCACCACACCAGACCGTACCCCGTTAAGCCGCCCTAGCCTGATGGTAAGGACCTCAACTGCCCGCCAGGCACCGTCGTGGACTCCGGCATCACCCACCCGTACTACTTCGACTTCTACCTGCAATCCCACCACATCCCCAAGGGCACCGCCAAACCCTCGCACTACATGGTCATCCGCAACGACATGGAGCTCAGCTCCGAAGAGATCCAGGACCTCACCTACCACCTCTGCAACACCTACGGCCGCTCCACCACTGCCGTCTCCTACGCCCCGCACGCCTACTACGCCGACCGCGTCTGCGAGTGCGGCCGTCTCTATCTCAAGCCCTTCTTTGAGAAATCGGACAACTCAAAGCAATGCTGAAGAGAGACGAATAGGCCGACAAGGCCAAGGCGGAGGCGGCGGTCAGGAAGGAGGCTGAGAAGGCGTTCTACAAGAACCAGGCTGACCCGCACCGGAGCTTCAAGAACCCCTGGCATGCAAACTTGGATGGCAAGATGTTCTGGATGTGAGCATCGTACCATCTACCACCACCTGAGCATCAGTGCTCGTCCAGTCCTTACTGAGCCACACCCCAACATGTTTGAAGAAAGACTCACAGGAAGTCATGGCGTAACCAGGTCGTGCTGGCTGCCATTTTAAGCTTTTGCTGCGTTTTGTACTACTAACAATGATGAGAGTGATGAAGGCACGATTTGTAGGAGTATCAGGTCGTGCTGGCTGCCTTTTTCTGAGAATATTTGGGGTACCAGCGGATGCTGTCTGTCATTTGGAGTTGGGTATTGAATCATGAGAACGAATACGGAAGATGTAATGCATGGTTGCGCAGTGTGTCCCCTCTCCTCCTCATCTTTCAACTCTTGTTTGACATCTTGCTGGCCAACACATCAACCTCTTGCCCTATGATGCTGCCATTACCAACATTCCCTATCGGCACCTGTCTACCCTTATCCAACCAATGCCTACAAATCTTTGCCACTTTCGCAGTGGTCGCTTCAACTCAGCAACACATTTCCACGTTGATCCTCTCAGCTCGAAGGCAAAACCGTCCCATTCGGATTCTCAATCTTGAACCCCAAATCCGCCCCATACGCCAAACTGTTGACCTCCGTATGCAACTCGGTAATCTTCCAATCTTCATTGAAGACGAGGTAGTGCATGCCTCGGACCTAAGAACAATCAGCTCATCACAACCCGTCTCTTAAGACAGAACGTCAGAGAGAGGTATACACTCCGGACACCTCATCCCCTCTCCCCCCAACCTCGTCAAATTCCAAAACCAAAACAAGCCCCAACACCCCACCGTGCCCCTCGCCAACGTCTCATTTCCCCCCTGCGCCTGCCTCCCCGTCGCACCCTCCACCTCCTCCACCTCGCCCGCCTTATCGATCGTCCCCACCTTGCCCACCTCCGCCAACCGCCCCGCGAGCATCGAGTACGAGTCGGACGTCGACTCGAAGTTCGAAGCGAGGATCTGCGTGAGGGTCTGGCTGCCGTTGCCGAGGTCGGTCGGTTGTAGGGCGAGGATCGAGCGGATGCGGGTGAAGGTTAGGTTTGCGAAGGCGGAGGTTTACGCAGTGAGGTTGCTGGGCGGTCCATGGCCAGGTGGGGAAGGGGGTGGGGGGAAAGGAGTAGCTTGATGCGGAGGCGATGAGCAAGGCGGGAGTGAGGGTTGTTAGACGCATGATTTCAGGAAGTTCGAGAGTGAGGAGGCCGAGATTTTACTGCTCTTGGCGAGCTTTTGTATGTCCCTCGTCGGCGGCTTCAGCTCGTCATGCAGGTTCTTGAAGTCAATTGATCCTGTCGCTCTGTCGGATACCCGACGCTTTGTCAGCTGGAAGCGAGTGGTTTTCGCTGAGGAGCACGAGGGGATTTCCTGATCGGGGATTGAAACGAGCAATGAGAGGATGTGATCATTTTTCCACTCTGTTCGGGTGTGTGGGAAAGCATGGGAGTGCTGCTGGATTGCTGAATCGAATGCAAGTGGCGAAGCCAGAAGAAATTTTAGGCTTGAACAACTTCCAAGAAGTATTTGACGCAAAACTCCAAACCCAGTTTACTGTGAAGAGCTGTTTGAATAGCTTGGCTTGATCTACGAGGAATCTGCTGAACCAACATGGGCCTTGGAGAAATTGAACAGTAGCGTCACCGGTGACGGACTCCTTGAAAGAGATGACCAGCTCGACGACCAGGAGCAAGTTCCCAGCCCAGATTGGAAATGTACTGGCCGAATGAGAAGAGGTGGACTGGTGTTTTGATCATGCTCGGTTCTCGACTTGCGTCCGGCAGTCCCATCAGCAGCGTTGAGCCTGCGAGAGAGTACTGTTCAACTGTTTAGTGAGAGATCATGTAGATTTCGCAAAAACTCGTAGATGGTACTGGTAATCGTCTGACCCAGCTCGGAAGAGCGCACGGAAATCGAGAAGAGAGGAATGACGTTTTCGTGTATTCTCGACTTGCCTCTGGCGATGCCATCACCAGCTTTGACCAGGTGTAAGAGTCGTCGTCCACAGTTGACTTGGCCCTGTCCTTGCCAGGGCGAATGGGGCAAGAACTCGTCCAATCTGTTTGCAGCCGTCTGAACAATTCAGCTGGGAGAAGAGTATGAAGATCGAGAAGGAAGGGGTGGTGTTGGAGTTGGTGTTCGTCATCACTTGGATGAGCGGCATCTATTGTATTGATAATGTTAATTATCTCTCACAACATCGGCGCGGGAAGATTAGAAGCAATGCAATCCTCACAGCTCCTCTCCTCCTTCGATATCCCCACTCACTCCTGCACGCCCACCATCTTCGCCGAATCCACCCAAAGCGTCTTCGCCCCCTCAACATCATACGCCCAGCTCTTATACCCGGCCACGCCACTCTGCGCATCATCATCAATCTTCTTCGCCACGCCCGCATCATCAAGATAAATCCCGCCCTTGCCCTCGAATTCCGGGCTTATCGCCGCCAGAACCTGCGTCGCGGCGCCCTGTTCGACGGATTTGAAGACTTTCTGGAAGACCTCCTGCTGCACGAGGGGCCCGAAGAGGTCCTCGACTCGCTTGTCCATGCCGCTCCAGCCGGCCGTCAGGATGTTGCCGGGGTGGACGGAGAGGCCTTGCAGGCCTTGCGAGCCGAAGCGGCGGGTGATTTCGTTGGCCATCCAGATGTTTGCTGTTTTGCTCTGGCCGTAGGCGACGATGGGGTTGTAGTGGCCGACGTCGGTGTCGTTCTTCTCGAGGGCGGTGAGGGGGTCGACAACGCCCTTGAGGGGCTCTTTGAGATCGTAGTTGCCGACTTGTACGGTTGAGAAGTTGTGGGCGGTGCTGGCGACGGTGACGACGCGGGATTGGAAGGTGGGTGTGGAGGATTTCAGGAGGAGGGGCTTGAGCAGGGAGAAGAGGTAGAAGTGGGCGAGGTGGTTGGTGGCGAAGGTCCTTTCGAAGCCGTCTTCGGTGAGGCTGTAGGGGATGTTGGCGATGCCTGTAGACAATGTTAGTTAAATTGTGCAAGTAGTACAGATATTGGACATACCAGCATTGGTAATCAGCACATTCAACTGATCGCTCTTCTTCAAGAAATCCTCCGCACCAGCCTTGACGCTCTTCAAGCTCGAATTGTCGAGCAACACAAAGTCAATCTTCGCATTCTTCAATTCTGCATCTTTCTTGCCCTCCTCTGCAAGCTCCTGCAGCACTTTCTTCGCCTTCTCCTCGTTTCTCGCAGTGAACCACACTTTCGCTCCAGTCTTGGCGAGTTGCCGCACTGTCTCTTTTCCAAGACCATCGCTGCCGCCGGTAATGAGGAAAGTCTTGTCGGGGAACTTCCCAATAACGTTGTTGTCTTTCAAAATTTGGTATGCAGTTGGTCGTGCATCGCCAGGTCCATTTGGAGAAACATGTGCTTCTTCGTATCGATTCTTGATTCCAAAAGTCGAAGACATCCTGAGCTGTGTGTTGGAATGGAATGAGGTGTTGCGTTCTTCACCCTGCAGCGGCAGCTCGATCCTCTTGTAGCTACTTTCTGACCCATTGCATTATGACTTTCTGACCTGCTTGGGTAATCCTCTGACCACCAGCCAGGGTCCTCTACCATCAGGTAAGCGTCAAAGGATTCAATGGACCCACAAATCCTTCAGGTTGCATAACTCGCAGCTTGCCCCGATTCGGTGTACGGTACGCAGCGCGGTCGATTGTGGCGCGGAATGCTGTCGAACACCGGAATGTCTTCCCTGGGGCATTTGGAGGTCATAGGGCTTTATGCGAAGAATGCCGGACATGCCTATCGTATACCCTAAGAGTATATCCTCGCAGGAAGAGCTGCAGCTGAGCATTCGCCGAGGGTGCGAAACATCCGACGCGGCGGAACGACTTCCCGACAAACCAGGGCTGATATACGGGCCCGAAACGTCCTCGAATGCTTCTTGCGTCAGCGGAACGAGGTCCATCAGTCCCGTCAGTTGATATTTCCATGCGCTTTGAGCCGCTCTTCGTACTTCTTCAACGATTCCTGTCTATTGAAGACATCTCTCTCCCACCTCTTCATATGCGCTGAGACCGCCTTTGTCGCCTCTGTTGCTTCCTTTGGTACGCTCTCGGCAAACTCCCTGATCATGTCAAAGTACTTTTGCGAATAGGCAAGAACGTCTTTCGTCCGCTCGATCTTCGTCGACATCTCAGGCGGGCCAAGAGACTTCATGCCCGTCGCTTCTTGAAATGTCCACCCGGGACAGAGTCGTTCGGCATCGGCTTTGGGCGATGCAAGTGCCCTCTCGTGGAGGGTTAGGCGATCAATGTGGTGTTGATGCTTGATTTCGAGGATTCTGATACTCTTCTCATCGTCTCCGTACGCATCTTTCCAGTTCTCCGGGCGTTGCGTCCTCTCCGCGGAGCCCGACATATCAACTCGCATTTGCTCATACTCCCACAAAGGCAAGTCTTCCTCTCGTTGGGCTTTTCCATCTCGACCATACTTGGCCACTTTCTCCCGGGCTCTCTGCAGCTGTCTGTCATTCCACATCTTGTGTCCCTCCTCTTCGAAAAGCTTGAACCGGGCGCCCCATTTTGCATCAAGATCCGATGCGTTCTCGGCCTGGTGTTTATGCTTCTCGGTCTCTGGGCTGGGAGCCCAGCGCTCACAGCGTCTCACCTGCTGCAGAGGCATTTTCGAAAAGTGCCTCGCTCTTTTGGCAGCATCCGCACGAATCATGTCGATTTCGAAACCATCTCCATTGAAATCGTCCGGCCAGCCGTTCTTCGGGTACAGAGGTCTGACGAGTTTGGGGGTCTGCCAGATTCCGCGTGTGTGCTCGCCTTGGCCAGGGATTTCCTTCAAGTCTCGATAGTATTGGTTGATGTCTCGGAGCGCATCAGTAGCATCTCGGCTGAAGATTAGTTCGAGACTGTTCTGGTTCGTGAGATTGAGAGCCTGTGGGCGATCCCATTCAGACATTTGCTCAACGATGTCGAACCCTTCGTCGTATTCAATTTCTTCGGCTCGATCTGCTTTGAGGCCGTCCAGCTCGGTTTGGTCAAGCTGGTCCTCATCATCCCAGAACTCGCTGCTTCCCTCAGAGCCTTCGTCTTCATCTTCATCATCCTCCCCCTCACCCCATCTTCATCCTCTCCCCAGCTGCTCTCCCCACTATCCCCCCAATTACTCTCCGCCTTCACCACCTCCCCATACCAAAGCGGACAAAAGAACGGATCCGTCGAATTCCTCTGAATCTGGTCCAGGATCCAAATCCGATGCCCCCTCGCATCGTACACAATAATCGAGGAATGATTCCCGCAGTTCGAAAGCGGCGTATACCACGGATGCATATACTCGCCCTGTTCAACATCGAAGCCCTCTCGAGGCGAGGAGTAGCAGGGATCCCGTCCTCGCTCGACTTGCCGAGGGTCCATATGGTTGTAGAACTCGCCACCTTGGAAGAAGTCTCCGGCGTCGGCGAGGTCGGTGTCGATGTAGGGCAGGATGCTGTAGAGGTAGATGATTTCTGGAGAGAGTTTGTGTTTGGTATATGTTTCTCGCATATCCGTGATGTCGTGGGGTCCTTTGATGATCCCGACCGGCCTGACGTACCGCATTTCGGCGAGAGTGGTGTAGATGGTGAGCATCAGGTCGGCCACTTCGTGCAGGCGGGCTTGTTGCTCGGCGGAGAGCGTGGCAGCTTCTGGAATGCTCATCATGAGGTTGTCCGTGAAATGTGAAGTTCATAGCCTGAAGATATGGCTTGGCGATGGTTTTGATGTTTCGAGGGAGGCACGCACCCGTCGGATCCTTCCGATCTCGGGTGCCTGCCGGTGCCTGGAGCTCGAGTTTCAGTCTGGGAAGTTGAGGGACGAATGGCCAACCAAATGATAGTTTGGACACATATCGTGGCCTTTGAGTGAGTGAATGAATCGGGTTCAGTGGATTTTGGCAGTAAGAATGGGGATACTGTCGATCTTCCAAAATGCCAGCATTTCCCATCACATTGCTTCTGTCACGCCACTGGCCAGGAAAATGTCGAGTTGCATTGCTTCCTCCCTGCCTCTGCACTTACCAGTGTTTGTCCTCTCAGCCAGCGGCTGCATCGATGGTTGCTCTACACCTGCCAATGATTTTGTACTCGACGCAAGTTTGTCGTTGAAGGCTCGATGGGAAACCTCATGCTCAGTTGGCCTCGTCGAGACACATACACTCCTCGCTGTACGAAGACAAACATGGCGCCGCCCTGGTGAGTTCGAAGTGACAACGACCCAGCTTTTGGTTGACCCCGTCCTTGCTCGCATTCGAGCAGAGATCCAGTTGCCACTTTTCAGTATGTTCGACGCTGAGGCGGGAGTGATGGTGTCTCTCACGAATTTGTCTCGCTTCTCCGTCGTACGAATGATATCAGAGCACGGACCAGCAGCCATCCAACTCTGTCATAATCTTGATGACCGAACAGAGCCGCGGCAAGATGAACTCACCCCGACCCGTCGAACATGATCGATATGCTGATGTGCGGCGTCGTGGCCGGCGTTTGACAAGTTTTGCATAGTTTGTGGACTGATGGAGCAGGCTGAGTGTGTTTTGGTGATTTCCGTGGAGAACTGTGTGTGGCCCATCTCTGTCACTGCCTCTCTTCCTCTTTCTGTTTGTCCTCCATCGGACCATTTGCGAGCCTTGACTTTGCCACGGGTTCGCTGAGAACGTGTCACCGTGACGATCTCTCGCGTCACTGCAGTCGTGACGTTGAGGCGGACTGCGGTTCTGTAACTCGCGTTGGAACACGCCCTCTACCACTGCCCCTACCTTCCTGGCGGTGCTCTTGCGAGTTCTTGTAGCTGTCGTTTGCTTCTCTGGGGGAATGGAGTGGCGGGCCAAGATGGCTTTCGTGTCGGTGGGTGTCAACGTCGTAGAGGCGTAGCGGCAAATGTATACATATTAGCTGTAATCATGTGTCAACGTCGGCACCCAGCGGCAACCGATCTTTGCTCAATATCTTCATGACTCACCCGTCCTCATCGTTACCGCTGTACTGGCAGACGCGTTGGCCGGGCGTGACGCGCTGCCTTGCACGTCAGGTCTCGCAGTCGCACGTTTTCGACGATTCGCGTCTTGCATCTGTTGGTATTTCATGATGATATTGCCTATGGTAAGAGGTCGTTCATAGCCATGGAGAGAACACTGGCCGTCGCAATCGCCGCCATGACCGCGACCCACAACAACGCGTCGATGCGCCATCACAACAAGCCCTCGACCAACGCGATGGCACTTCAACACACGAAGAGACCACATAGAAACACGAACAGGATCTACGATTCTTCTCCAACCGCCAGCAAAAGCCGGTGAACTGATGAAAAAAGCAATGTGCGTAACTTATGTAAAGACCAAAAATTGTGAGCCGAGTGCCGCTGAGCCTTCGCAGGTGGAACTACCGCCGCGATGTGCAGTGCAGGGTAGGGCCTAGTGATGGTGATGCGTGAGCTACCGATCACTGCGAGATCTGTCAGTATTGATGAACGATGATGATGGATGATGAGTGGTAGTGGTGGTGGGTAGATGGTGGATGGATGAGAGATGAAGGATGACTTACCAACTCTGGGCCATAGGCTTAAGCCTAGGGCGTGAGGAAGAAAGGAAGAGAAGTTGGAAGTATGAAAAGCTGGACTAAATAGCTGGATAGTGGCCCGTGCACAAACTGCCTAAGGCATTCACAAAGTCTGATAGATACTGTGAGGGGCGACGACGTCAGGGGCTATGGCGGTGTTAGGTGAGGCGTGTGTGTCGGGGACAGCAATTGCGGCGGGTCAGGGATACCAGCACAGGCCATGTACACATACGATCGTTCCCTGCCGCGTATTACAGCCCTCCTGACGCGCTCGCAATATGTTCACGCGCCATGTGTATGTTCATTGCCACCTATCGATGCTCCAGCCGATTACCAGCGACTGACGCGGCATCAACGACCTCGGTCTCCTCATCTCCATAACGTCAAGCCAGGAACACGAAGGCAAGTCAAGGGAGGATGACGATGTGTGACCAACGACTCTTGCCGATAGTGATGTGAAACAGAAGGATACGCGCACGAACTGCCGTACTCTGGTTTGTCGCCATGCTTGACGTTATCTATTCAGTCTCCTCTACATCGGCTTCCATTTCAAGTTGTCTTCCGCTCCCAAGATCGAATGCACGTCGGGCATCGTATTCGCGATTATGTCCCCGCCTGCAGACACATTCTCGCCAGACTTTTCAATCATTCCTGTCTTCGGCACGTCCTGTACACAATCCTGCGCCGTCACACTGGGACCGGGGGCCTCCCACGAGCAAGAGCATCGATTACGACAACTTCGACAACGTCAATGCCACTGGCGGCGAAGTCACGCCTCGTCGTGATGGTGGCAAAGATGATAAAGGAGGTAGAAGCGAAATGAATCGGAAAGATCTCTCCGCCCTCATAGGCGAGGCAATGCACGAAGTTGGCAAGATCGACGATCAGGTGCCCAGAAGTATCCCTCCTGAGCAGCATATCCACCTCTTTGGCAAATTCACGACTGACATCGTGGGATGTAACCCCCGCCACAAGGCGGAAAGAGTCAGGTCGTTGGGATGGAAGAGGAAGCATACAGATATGAGGCAGACGTTCGTGGAAGAAGCGCTGCCGATCTCGTTGAAGGAGAACAGATTCAAAACATCTGGGCTGGCCTTGGCTTGATTGACAGATTGACAGATTGACAGTCTACAAATGTCAAAGCTCAAGGACAACCTTCTTCCCACTAACACCCTTCTTGTTCTCGTCGAGAGCTTTTTGGATGCTCTTCAATCCTTGGCCTATAACCCACGGCTCGGGCAAACACAGCAGCTTGCCGCTCTCCAGCGCCGCTGTGAGGTATTCTCTCCAGATTGGATGTGTCACGGGACCGAAGCCTTGGATGGCTCCGACTCGAACGCTCGCTGGGACGCTTTCTGGGGGCGTGAAGACCACTGTCAGAGTCCCGCCACCGAGTCTCTCCAGGATCGCCAGTGCACGTTTGTAAGAGGATTCTGGGATGGAGACGGCGTCGTAGATGCCGATCAAAGTTCCTCCGACGTCTTTGACAGCGACGATGGCGTCTTCGACAATGCTGGGGTTGTTGTAGTCAAGAACCTTCGGGTTGTCAGCACATCAGATGGGCCTCAACTCGTTGACGCCCGATGTCTCACCTTGACAGCCCCAGCTTTCTCACAAAGCTCGCAGTTTTTCTTACTCGCAATGGCAACAACCTTCACTCCACTTGCTGTAGCAAGCTGGGTCGTCACGGCACCAACGGACGAAGATCCTCCCCACACTATCAACGTCTTTCCGATCGAGCTCGGCGTCAGCGTTGGATATGGTAGACCAAAGTAGCCTCCCTCGGCCGGCGAGTACAGCCCGACAGCTGCGGTGTCAACAGCGAGTGGGAGAACAGCAGCCTGACTGTACGAAATCGATAACGGAATTTTTGCGGTAGCCGTTGCAAGCACCGATGTATACAGCGCGAAGCCGCCATCGCTCGGATCGCTCGTCATGAAGCTCACGGCATGCCTTCCCACGAATCAGTCAAGCCAACAAATCGATACGAGCCTCCGAAACTCACGCAAAAACCCTGTCCCCATCCTCAAACCCCTCCACACCCTCACCAACTTCAACCACCTCCCCAGCAAGATCAGCACCAAGCACATTCGGCCACGTCTTGAAAACAACGCCGAACTCCTGGATTTTCCAGTCCGCCGGGTTTGCTGCTACGGCGTGGTTGCGGACGATGAGACGACCTGGTGCAGCTTTCGGCATAGGGATTTCGCCGACTTGGAGAGGCTGAGTGGCGGCGTGGAGCCAGGCTGCTTGGTTTTGAGGCATTTCTGCTGTGATGGCGTTGATGATCTGTGGGAGTTGATCTCGAAGGTTCATGCACATGCCCTTCGTCTACGGCGGCTTCATATACTCCCAACACCTCCCACAAGCTTACAAACCCAACCTGTCCAGTTTCTGACCTCTTCGCCACCACTTTCTAACAGCCCATTTTGGGATTTGGTCATAGCAATTTAGTGTGGTCGGGTATCCCAAAAAGGTGATGGAATCGGAGCTCGGGTCCGGCTGTCAGAAAGCGGTAGATTCTGACTTCGGCTGGCGTGGATCCTTCGCTTGCAGGGCAAGCTTAATATAATGGATGATAGAGGCATTTGATGCTAGACGCAGGTGTATTGAAGCGGACGAGCCCTTCATACAATAGTTGGAGGCTAAAGGATGTAACCTGGTTGTATAAAGGTGTGATGGGAAGGGCAGTAAGATGAGCCTCCGTGGAGAAGCGTGAGGATACCTCAAACGCCTCATGCGTCCTATCATGTCTTGAACGCCCAAACGTTCAAGCACCTAAGATTCCAGATCGTTATGTTGTTTTGGCATCAGAAGCAGTTCCTCGATACCGGTCAGCGTTCCCTGTTGATGGCACCCAGCTGCCGTACCTCCCTTTATCGTGCCTTGCGAGACTACCTCTTCGCCTTGATCATTGCCTTGCCAACCTGTGCATCAATGAACAACCCTCTGGCAAGTGCTCCAACGCCCTTTGCAGATAACTCAATGAGAATGCTTTTCGGACTCATCTCCAGTGCAATCTCGTCCCACTCGTTCGTGGCTTGGATGACAACAGTTTGGCCCTGCTTCATCGAGACCTGGTGCAGCTGAAACGGATATGATGGCAGGTCTTGAAGGTCTCGTGCGGTGTAATGCTAAGATCCTTCCCACCTCGTTGAAGCTCTGCAGGACACCTTCCTTCTGCTTGCTGGGGAATATCAGATAGATGACGGCGTACTTTCCAAGTTCGACGGTGGAGTCAAGATCCTCCTCCTCCTCTGACACTTCCATGCGTGTGGTAGTCTGGATCTCGGCTGGATATGCCGAGCGGTGTAAAGCTCAAGGTCTCCGTTCTTCTGGATTTCCTCCTTCATATCGAGAGTTTTGATCTGATTTCCCATCACCTCCATGGAGTGGTCAAACATGCCTTGGTCACTCTGTCCGTGGAAGCTTGCAGCTTGGCCAAGAATGCATCCCGTTCCACGAGCCTTGGTCCCCCTACTTCTGTGGATCCGGTGATCTTGGCCGTAGCAGCGATAGCACCCGGTCAAGCTGGTCCAACTGGTGCGAGCCCCGCCAGAGGCCTTGAATCAACATCCAGTGCGTGTTTCTCAGACACCAGATCTTCAGCTTCAATCACCCCAGCTTCGCTCTCAACCACAGCATCATCCATATCATCCTCATAACACAAATACGCCGGTCTCTTGATGCTCACGGCGACATCGCTCAGATATCAAGCTCCTGTTGAGCGTCTCCTCCGGTCGTCGAGATTATCGACAGCTGGGTTTGCTCGTCACCAGTATCCTCCATCAGCTCACCCGTATGCCCTTCCCTCCAGCGCGTTCACCTCTCGTCTCCATACGATCGGCTTGCTCTCCCCTCTCTTCCACCTCGGCACAGCCTCTTACTTTCCGCGCTGCCGTCTTACCAACGTGCTTCCTCTTCACCTCCTTCGCCCACGCCTCGACCCTCTTATCGTTCAAGCGCGCCAGCTTCAGTGGCTGAGGAACACCCATTAGCAGCGCGGGCTTCGTGCGCTAGCTCCGATGAGAAGGTGCCGTCTTCTTCACTCCAGAGACTGGGTAGAGAATCCGATGGGGTCTCGAGAAGGTGCCGGTCAACTCGACTTTTCACTTCATGGGGCGTGATGTGGTTTGAGGTGTATACGCAGGCATAGTTGGTGTAATCGGAGGCAAGCTTGGATAGGTAGTGGTATGATAGATGCGATGCGGGGGTCGTGTGTGTGGCTTGCTGAATGGAAGATAAAGAGGAAGCGGGAGGGCTATGACCAGCGTAATCGGATAAGGGTGCCATAGCACACCGCGATGGCACGAATAGGAAGTGAACATTCAACACAGGTTTCGAAAACAAAACGAAGTACATTACAAAACTACTCTAAAACCTTCCAGGCAGAGGCCCATTGTAAAAACTATCCGTTTCCTCCTCGACCTCCCTCTCAATCTCGTCGTCCTCATCTCCATCACCCTGACGTTGCTGGTAAGCCTCCCCATACAGGTCTTCCTCAAACCTCTCGCCCTCCTCTTGATCATCTTCGACTTTCTCACCTCGCAGACTGGCCAACAACCGACTGTTTCCCCGGAGCTCGTCTTCGATGGATCGACCATGGTTGGCGGGAGGCGCAGTCTGTTGCGGCGGACTGGCAGCTGGCGGAGCGTTGGCCTCTTGTCCTGGCGTAACGCCGAGCTCATCCAACAGCTGACCAAATGCCGTAGCCCGCTGCGTGGCATCGGGAACTCTGCGTTCTCCAGGGCCAGCTCGCTGCGAGTCACGTTCGATCACCCTGGCCATGTTCTCCGCTTCGTCTGCAGGCGGAATGCGTGACCGCTCGCGAATCTCGCTCTCGTCGTGGGCAAGGCCGCCGGCGGATGGAGGAGCTCTGTCCGGACCAAGGCTGTCTGAAGACCCCGTCTCCCGTGGTCTCCTCATCCCTGGCCGGCGGAATGACTCTCGTGGTGGAGAGTCTGGGAGGACAGTGATATCTTCCGTACCATCTGCCTCCGCTCGACTCTCGTCGTCCTGACTGGAGTCGACGGGTGGAGAGTAGGCTTCGGTATTGTCGTCGGCAGGAGCTGTAGTAGCTGGAGGAGCCGTAGACTGGGTGACTGGAGGCTGGACAGGGCGGGTCGGCCTGTGAGTTGATGGTCGAGCCCGTCGAGGCCTTCTCGCAGGCGTGCTGGCGTCATACTCCCTGTTCAGTCCTGGCTCAAAGCGAGCGAACTCGTCTGTCGTGATCCCAGCAGAATACCATCGACCATCGCCCAGCTGAACTATGGGCCGGTCAGGTGTCGTCGGTTCATCTTCTGCATCCAAGGCTGCTTGAAGCTGCGCTTCAAGGTCCGCTGAACCGTCCGAATCATCGTCAGCTTCTGCTGGCGCCTCAGGTGCATCTGTCGCTGGTGCAGTAGTCGTGGTAGCGAGTTGGCCAGACTCCGTCGTTTGGGTGAAATCGCCCTGTTCAATTGTGTCCTCAATGCCACGAACAATGACCGACGTTCTGTCTGGGTTGTCTTCGACGAAAGTACCTCGCTCAATGGTGTTCTCGATCCCACGTACAATGAAGGACGTGGAGTCTGGATCATTCGCCGTTGGGGCATCTGTAGGCGGAGCATTCGAGGTCGGGGCATTCGATTCCGGGGCATTCGAAGTGGGTGCATTCGCGGCAGGACCAGATGCGCTTGGTGCATTCGTCGATGGGGCGTTCGATGCAGGGGTGTACGAAGGCATAGTCGATACATTCGTATACGAAGGTATGTCATACCCAGAGGGCACAAACGAGCTTGGTACATTGAATCCGGTAAGAGTCGTCGTCGGCCCCCTCGTGGTCGATGCACCCGGAAGCTGGAAGGCGGGAGGATTGTTCGCGTGGTAGTCTCTGAACGCTTGCGTCCTGGGGTCGTTCGGGTTGTGAAGGTTTGCCAGGATATCTCTCAATCCAGCAGTGGTGGCGTTCTCTGGTGGTTGGGGGGGTTCTGGGAGTTGCATATCGTCATCGTCGAACCGTAGACCGAGAGGAGGAGCGGTCGGGAATGTGTTTGGCCTGCGGGAAGAGTCATCTCTGGTACTACCAGGTCGCGTGGGCGTGGTAGAGCCTCCGAAAGTAGTGTCGTCGTGCAGCAATGTGCTGTCGTCTGCTTCACCATTGGGTGGAGCGTCTCTTGGTGGTAGAGGAGGGCCAAAACGAGGGCTGTCGCCGAACAAACTCGTGCGCGACTCATCGGCTCTGATTGTGGAATCGCCGACGCCATAGTCAGTCGCCTCCCCTGGGTTCGAGGGGGGTGTTATAGGCAGTCCCAGATCAGATGGAGTGAGCGGCGGCGAGGGTCGTTCCTCAATTACGGAATCGTCGGTCGGATTGGCTGAAACACGATTTCCATTCTGCTGAGCGGTCGAGTTTGGTGCACTTCTTGCAGGCTGACCACCAAAGCGTGGTGGCGGTTGAGACGAAAGTTCAGGCAATCTTGGGGGTGGCGAGTCCGAGATGACTGTGTCACCAAATGCGTCGTACGTGATATACTTTCCGCGGCGCCGGGCTGTGTCATGTAGCCGATATGGCTCACCAACCCGGTCGCCAGTACGTGGCGGGATGGTGGGTGAAATATAGGACGGTGATTGCCTTGGAGTCGAGGGATCAGCTTGTGGCCGCGCTGGAGTTGACGGAGCAGCTGGTGGCTCTACTTGAGTCGAAGGCTCATCTGGCTGCTGTGCTGTAGTGTAGGGAGCAGCAGGCGGCTGTTCCGCAGACGAGGGATCAGCTGGCGGCTGCGCTGTAGTCGGAGAGCCCTGGGGTGGCTGCGCTTGAGTCGATGAACCAGGCGGCGGCTGCGCCGGTTCAGCCGATTGTCTCTTTTCGGGGGTAGCTTGCGGTGTTCCTTCGTTGGCTGGTCGGCTGCTATCGAAAGGATGACCGACAATATCAGTGAAGTCTGGATCACGATGATATTCTGGCGATCGAAGCGAGACGCTGCTAGGCTCTGCATTTGGTGGAGTTGGAGAAGGACTGTTCTGAGGGACGAGTGGGCTTGTAGTTGGCTGGTACAGTGGGCTTGTCGTTGGAGGTGCCACATATGGTGGGCTTGCAGGCTCAGTCGTTCTCGTGATGTCTGCCGGAGTGCCCATGTCGTCGGGACCAGGGCCACTGGACGGATCAATGAGATTCTCTTGATGTGGCCGGGGTGGTGGAGTTGCGGTGGGGGGCTGATTGTTGCCTTGGGGCTCGTCATCGGCTTGGGGTAGATTTTCACCAGCAGTTGGAGGTGCCTGGTTTGGAGGCTGTTGCTCGACTGGAGGCTGTCCCTCGACAGAAGGCTGTTCCTCAACTGGAGGCTGATCGTTGACCTGGGGCTCTCCATCGTTCTGAGCTGGCTCTTCATTCTGAGGCTGTTCGACTTCTGCATCGCCAGAGGTGCGTGGCTTCTTTGGTGGAGCTTCAGCATCCCCATCGTTGGTCGCAGGCTCTACTGGCTGCTCCTCTCGTGGGCGCTTTCTCTTTCCGCCCGTTCGAGAGGAGGATGTCGCGGGCTCTTCGGGTGCAGCTTCGCCGTCATCGTTATTGTTCTGCTGGGGCTGTTTACCCTTCTTCCTCGTCTTCGACGCTGTAGTCTTCTTTGATGCAGTCTTCTTTGGTGCAGCCTCGTCTTCATCTTCCCCATTGTCATCGCCGTCATCGTTGTCGTCCTGCTCGGGCTGTGGACCGCCGCTTGAGGCAGCCGATGTTGTGGTCTTCTTCGCAGTTCTCTTCTTCGGAGCGGCCTTCTTTGGTGCAGCCTTCTTCGTTTTCTTGGGGCGAGGCTTGTTCGGGTCGTCCCCAAACTCGTCTGCATAGCGCTTTGGCGGCTGCCTGTTTCGTGAAGGTCGTCCAGACATCTTGATTTTCGTCTCCTATCTGCGTGGATGATTCACAATCGTCGCGAATGATGGGAGAGCGCAGCGACATATACATCCTTCCGCCGGAAACAGCACAACGAAGGCATGTTCTTTGTTCTCCGACAAATATCCGCATCGGGAAAGCCTGGAATGCAGTCAGCCGGCATTGTTCTCTTTGTCTTCGCGGCAGGAATGCAGCACCCACGCTTCTACATCTCAATGTGGAAATGGTCGAGCCCGATCTCAAAGATGGCGTTTGCAGGCAGGTAGTACTGCAATGCCACGTACAGGACCCACAGACCGAATGCGGTGAGGCAGACCTCGAAGAGGAAGATCGACATGCTGGGCGTGGGACTGGTTGTTGGTCTTTATTCTCGACCGCGTCGTCGTCGCTGCTCTACTGGGGATTGTCGTCGTTGATTCTCAATGTGGTGTTGATGTCGTTTCACATTTCGGCGCCAAGTCGGCCTGAGAGCGCGTGCGGTGAAAACAACTTCTCGCAGCTCCAGCTTCAACTTCTCTCCGACAAGAACTACAACTTGGAAGCGCGACGGCAAGAGACCGCACGCTTCATGGACAGTGCCAGGCATGAAGAGGAGCGATACATCACACTGTGATCGTTCTTCAGCTGTGGCCGATCCTAGATTGAGTGGCGTCTTAACTGTCCGCGATCCTGGAGGTCAAGGGACGTGTGGTTGTGTAGACGGCATACATACTTCTCTACATAGCTCATGTTCACTCCATCCACGGTGTGGGATGCTCCACGGACAGTGTTGTGATAGATGTTTCCCAAAGACGACTCTCGCCGCACGCTCTTCATTACGCCCGCTTTCAAGGCCCACCTGCAAAGCCCACGACAGCCACGAAGTCGGCCGGCAACCCTTCGAGTATGAGAACGATCTGGTAAGAATTATCCCACTCTCGGATGCCTTTTTGAGCATATATCAGTCACTCTCACTGACGATCAACAGGATTCCAAGTCCGGCGCAGGCGAAACGCCACATCGCGCACGAATTCAAGAACGCGCTGTCAAAGCACAATCATGAAGAGCCTCCTACGGCTTCCACCTCCTATAGTGCTGGGTAGCGCACGAAAGCAACATGAGTCCTCACCTGACTGCTTTGCTGCTTCAGCACCTCCACATCCTCCATCGTCATCCGTAACCAGCTCAGCGGCGTCCGATCCGGAGAAAGAGAAGATACTCCAAGCAAGACCACACCGTCCGCCATCGCACGATCTTCGCAGCTCTTGATGCTGTCAAGCCGTCCATCACATACCACCCGGAGACGTCTATATCAGCGGCATCCATCTCTGGCCCACCGAACCTTCCCATCGAACTACGAACCCACTGCACCGGCCTACGCTCACACGTTCAATTTCAGCCTCAGAAGAAGAGGAGAAGGAGAGGAGAGACGTCAAAGGTGATTGGAGAATGATACACTTGGAAGGGACCTTCGAGGGCAACTTCCACTTTCAGAAACAGGCCGAGCGACATACCTCCCACGCCTTCGGCCAAGCTCAAAGCGAAAAAAAAAAGAACAAGAACAGCAATAAGAGATCGCACTAAGGAGAATTACCGTTCAGTTGCAGGGCTGCATGTTCGGAACTAGATGAGGCTACGCCGACTACAAATCCCCAATCTTGGCACAGTGTTGCGGCAAACTGAAGGAATGGGAGATGAAGAGAAGCAACTTTACTTGACAAGGTCAGCAACAGCGATAATGGAAGGCCCGCAGAGTACAGACCGATCTTGGGCAGCAAGGAGCATTTTTCCCGGTGAGATCTGACTCGGGATCGTCCTCCTACCTCCAAGACGAGCCCAAAAAATGAGGGTCAGCGGGCCTGAGGTCGCTGTGCTGGTAGGTCACAGATTTCACTTGTCGACATGGGAAGTGAGAAAGTGAAGAAGCAGTCAGTGCAGTTGTGCTCTTTGCCCCCAGTGAACGGCCAGCGGCAGCGGTAACCCCGGACGGTTCTTCTGTCTATTAAGTCAACCAGGAGCAGAGACGACCCCAGCATGCTGCGTCAAATCAGGAGCAGGGCTTCGGCCAGGTGATACTCAAGACCAAAGAGACGCAATGGCACATGACCAAATCATCAAGAAAGAGCATTATGCATTAAAGAGAGTCATCCAGATCATAAACCAATCACTCATAACGTCATCAATCCAATCTATCCCGCTCTCGCTCTATAACTTCACTCCTCCCACTTCCGCCTCCCAACCAACTCCCCTCCACTCACCATCTACCAACCCCAACGATTCCACCCACGGCGGCCATATCCATACCCGCGGTAAGCATTGTTATACAAGTAAGCATTGCCGTACCCGCGAGCATAGGCGTTGATGCCCAGGCCATTGAAGTAGGCGCCGTAGCCGAGCCCGTTGTAGGAGACGCCGGCGTTGATGCCGCCGGGGAAGAGCCACTGGTCACCTTGCTTGGCTTGTTCGCCCTGTTTGGCTTGGGCGCCCTGCTGGCCTTGGTGCGCTTGGTCGGCTTGTTGGGCTTGGGCGGCGGCTTGGGCCTGTGGAGAGGTCGGTCAGTCGCTTGCTGTGTTTGGGAGGGTCGTGGTGGATGTGGACGTACCTGCTGGGCTTGCTGGGCCTGCGCGTCCTGCTCAGCACGAGCGTAGAGGGCGAGGGCGTCCTGTGAGAGGAGCGTCAGCGGGTGCTTACCATGGAGAGGAGTTCGAGGGAGAGAGGGAAGTAGCGGTAGGTTGTTGATGTTGATCGTTGGAGAAGGTGGGTTGAAGGGGAGGAGGGGGAGGATTGTCGTACTTCTACATCCAAAGGCTGAGGGATTGGCCCGGCGATGGCGCTGCCGACCGCTAGGGAGGCGATGGCGGCGGTGATAAGTTTGAGCTGCATATTGATGGCCTTGGTGTTGCAGATGAGTTGATGTGGTGGATGTTGGTGAATGATCGTTGGTCTACTGGATTGCTGTCGATGCCGATGAGATTGTGTTGCTGATGATGTCCAACTCTGCTGAGACATCTTGTCTTCTTATACCATGCTTCGAGAAGTCTTGGCCTTGCAACGGAGGAACGCAGTCCGTTCGTATACAATGCCCACAGGCATCTGGAGAAGATCCGTACGAGGCCGCTGGCTCAACTCCATGCTGGCGTGGTCATCTTCACCAAGAAGATTGTCCATCCTTTGCCGTGGTTCCGATCTTGGAAGCAGATCTTATGCACGTGAAGCCTCGTGGGAAGCATGTGCCAACAAGCTGCTGTTCTTGGAGTCTATGGCAAGGTTCGGGTTGGCCAATGGCGGTCATGCTCGGTGTCTGACTGACAGCGTGCCATGCACGGCAGTTGAGCGATCTCGGTTTCGCGAGCATGCTGGAAGATGTCGATTGGCTGATGGGGTGTATTTTGGTAGCTAAAGTCCATGTTGAGCGTGTGCGCGAGGTCTGCAGTCCCAGTCTCGTGGATCGCATGGCGATATCCTGGACTTCCGATGAGGAGGCGTTCGACGCTCCGCGCACATGGTGTCCATGGATCCCACGGAGGTGGTAGATGTCTGTGTAGAACAGGATCAGAATAGAGTCGAAGATGTCATGAACCGCTTTGGCATGAACAGTAGAGCCAGTGAAGAAGCAGTAAGCTCCAAGCCAACACCAATGGCAGAAATATCGGACATCTTCTCCAATGACCCTGCCCGTCCACCTCCCACGTGCTCAATGGCCTTGTAAAGTCTGCTCCGAATAGCTCTTTCTTGGCCCGGGATTTCATCCAGAACGTTCGGACAGCGAGGAACGACGACTGGCTGGACGACGCTCGACGTGAAGTCAAAATTCTGAAACAATCGTCTGATCGCCTCGGAGGATGCGGATCATCACTGGGATGGGGGTGTTTCAGAATTAGAAACAGTCGTTCGACAGCGCAGGTCCTGGTTGGCTGTGGAAGTCTGTTTGGAGAATTCCATCGCACTGTGTCCATGGGCAAACGCGCTGGTTGGATGTGCGACAGGTCGAGCAGTCATTGCGTGAAGAGAAGCGAGTTGCGGCCAACATCGCTCGGACGCATGAAGTTGGAAGATGGTGATTTGTGGGCGAGAAAAGGTCGGCAATGGACATGATCACGCCTAGTCATCTTCGACTCATCTCAACGAAAGGCATTCAAGAGAAGAACACCAATCAAAGGAAGGCGAGATGGGAAGCGAGTGGAGATACTGAAGTTAAACTGTTTTTGTGTTTTGAATATCTTTTGTTTCATGTGTTTTTGGATTTTTCACCGAATCTCTGACACCCGCCAACGCGAACATTCCCTCTTTCCAAGCTTTCCTTCCGCCCTCATCGGTTCCGTTGTAGTTGTTGGGAACGTCTTCGTCGCAATGCATGTGCTCTGTCTCCATGTTGTGGTTGGTGCGAGTGACGATGATCAGGCAGCCCAACGAGTCTGGCAAAGAATGTCTATCCAGCTGTGGTAGGTTGAGTTTGCTTCGAAGATGAATGATGGCGTGAACATGCCGTTCTCGACACAGATCCTCATCAGCTCTGCTGGATCGCCTGCGACTTCCGCAGATTCGATGCCGTGCTTCTCTACCCAAGGCTTGAACTCTGCATGGGTAGCGATGAGGAGCTCGTGGTAGTTTGCTTGGAGGCCGTCGGTGCGGAGAATGGCGATCTCACGGCGAGCTTGAGATCTCTGCACACGCAAGGTTCGGCCGAGCATCGTCATGCCGTGGGCCTCGTCTATGGCACGGTATGCGTTGTGGCGGCTCTAGACAGCGTCAGTGAGATGTCGAACGTTGGCAGGGAGGCATGAGACGTACGTGGTACTGGAGGAGAGCCCAGGCTTCTCCATCATCGTGCGCTTGATGAACACGCTCACCCGGCCGTACTGACGTCCCGCCGCCACCGCCAGCACAGTCGTCTTCGGCTTCTTGGCCGGCGGTGGCAGCACGTGTGGCGGTTCGGGGGCTGAGGCCGCCGCCGCCGTCGGCGAATCCGCTCCTGCTTCTTGACGGCGGCGGCCGCGGACGTTGACGCGGCGGTCCCCTTCTGCTGGAACTGGGCCTGGGCGGCGGTGGCAGCCAGCCGCTTTTGCCTGCGCGAAGGTCCGTGGGCGAGGTGCAACAACCATCAGTTGAGAGAGGAGCGGTGGAGTCCCCGCAGATTGTCTTTTCTTTCTCCTCTCCCAATACGGCTGGCTGTTGCAGGTGGAATGACGGTTGAGTCCCCGTGGTTGTCTTTTCTTCCATTCCACCCCTCACCCACCTCCTGTACGAACGCAAGGCAAGCAAGCACTGATGGATGGTCAGTTGGATGTTGAGCGGTGGATGGAGGGAAGGACTCACAACTGCCGCGGCCGCGCCCGCGGGACGGCAGCGCTCTCAGCGAGGCGCGGGTGTGCTCCGTCCGGAGCTGGACATCGCCAGCCTGCGTGAGATGAGAGTCAGTGTGTGTTGCCGTGGACAAGAAGTGTATGTGGTGGAGATGGTTGGTGTCATGCTGGGGAGGTTGACGGTGCAGAACGTCCACCGCCGCCGTGAGGGTGACGACGGATATGCTGGAGATGGAGATACTCGTACTCTTGTGGTTTGTCGTCGGACTGGGTGGACTGACCACCCGTTGATGGGAGCAGCCTGTGATGATGGCGCCGGTTGTGGTGGTGGTGGTGAGGAGAAGAGGAAGAAGAAGCCGCACAGCTGGACGCGGAAAGGCGACAAGCTGCAGTGAAGCTTGGACCACAAGCAGGCAGCGACGTCAACTTCACTTCAGTCAATTTGATCAGGCGTTTTGATTGACGTGTAGTCAATTCAGAGCGACTAGCGGCAGACCCTGCTGCGGCAATACGAATCTTTGCCGCAAGACCTCTTCGATACCTGCTTCTTCTAATCCTTCAACACGCTGAAGCACATCTCTCACAGCTCCGAAGCATGACTGGAAACACGCTAGACTGTTGTCGCCCAAGACCCATTGCCTTGAAAGATAGGCAGAAGAGACCAGACCAAGCACGAAGGAGGAGTTGACACGAGGGCGTCCAAAGCCGCGGAATCCGTTGCGGCGTAGTTGTTCAAAAAGCATCTGCTCCATCCTGGCTTCGGGCAAGGAATGCCCTTCTGTTCAGAGTGTCACCA
This sequence comes from Zasmidium cellare ATCC 36951, assembly GCF_010093935.1. Lineage (NCBI taxonomy): Eukaryota > Fungi > Ascomycota > Dothideomycetes > Mycosphaerellales > Mycosphaerellaceae > Zasmidium > Zasmidium cellare. The sequence goes on along the minus strand of NW_022986997.1, from coordinate 181,748 downwards.
TATTGTCCGGCGGCTCCACGATCAACACTTCATTGAAGCTTCAACAATCCTGTCTGGCACGATTCCCCGAGGGATGGACATCTATTCTCTGCTCGTGCGAGCAGACAACGTGACAACACCCTACTCCCCAACGTTCAGCACACTCTTTCGTGGTATACCCGCACTGGCTCGGTGGTCCAGAATCAAACGGTTGGCACCTCATTTTCCACGCGTCATGCTATAGACATGGCTGAGACCGATAGCAAGTTTTACCAAACGATATGCAAATACCCTGGAAGGGCTACATGACGAAGGATGCAAGCGCTGGTTGAGATATTGAAAGTCTCCAACTCCGATTTCCCAACAATCGACTTCTCTGGATCGGGTCGCACGAGCAGCTTGGACAACACCGTCTCTGCCTACCAGCGCTACCGAGGGCAATGAGATTCTTGAGGCTTGCTGGAGTGTTGGAGGAAGTGTCTGGTCTTGAAACGAAGTGCTTGCCCGCAGCTAGCACTTAAGATCAGGCAAGAAGTACATATCTGGCAGGGATCGAGTTTTGGCTTGATTTCGAGACTCTCCAACCACCATTCGAGTATCGATGTGCGAGTATATCAAGCTCAGACCCAGTAGCAAAGACATCCCCCGGCCTCATGCATCTGACTTCACGCATGCCAAACTTTATCCTGGATACCGGAAATCTGGATGTTGGTGTTCTTGATTTCAGAAGAGATATCTGTCGCTGTGTCCTTCCAGCAGTTCGAATTCGGAGGAGTAGTGTATTTTCACGAACCTTTGGCATCGCAGAAACCTCCAAGACGTCTTGGGACCTTTCATCCCCATTCACGAGTCGCGAAAGTTTGAGCAAGACGCCGAACACGCGTTCGTGTGTGATAGAACAGCTCGGGAAACATCCCTCGACGCAATGCAACATCCATTCAAGTCAACATCAAACGAAAACAACCAGGTACTCCTAGATCATCCACAAGCTTTTGTTGGATACGTACATGGTTGTCTTCGATCTGCAGGATTCCGGCCCGTGGGATCCCCAGATTTGCACATGGCTCCCACGACGACCGGCAAGCATCATCCATGTTCAGACAACGATAACAACTTCAGAATCCAGACCCTTCCAAGGCTTCCATGAGCGGCCAGTGCGGATTCATCAAACGCACCATGTCTGAACCGGTCGTACGGCAAAGACGGCAGCGTGCTCGGCAGCGTCTCCTGGCAAGGGCGATGGGGTCTTATATCAGACGAAGCATCCTTCGCTTCTCGTGTTGGTAGCTTGGCATCTCCGGCATCTGCATCACCATGGCGAGCCCTACCGAGAAGATCAAAGTGCACCATGTCGAGAACTTGGGTGTCAGCAGCCGCATCCACAGCGAGAGCAGCAGCGACCATACCGGACTCGATGAGAAGAATACGCCAGACTATCGTGACCCAGAAGTAAAGCGGATATGTCGAAAAATCGACTGGCACCTGCCGCCGGTGTTGGCGTTGCTCTACCTGCTCTCGTTCCTGGACAGGACGAACAGTATGTAATCCAAATACAACTTACCGTAACAACACTGACATGCTTCCTCACAGTCGGCAACGCCAAAATCGCCGGCATGACCAAAGACCTCCACATGACGGGCTCTCACTTCAACATCGCCCTAACCGTCTTCTTCTTCCCGTACGCCCTCTTCATGATCCCATCGAACATGGTCCTCAAAAAGGTCAAAGCCTCAACCTGGCTTTCATTTCTGATGATCTGCTAGGGAACGGTAATGACGATGCATGGCGTTGTACAAAGCTATGGACAGCTGTGTGCGGTAAGAGCTTTGCTTGGGCTGTGTGAGGCGGGATTTACACCTGCGGCGAGCTATCTGCTCAGTTGTTGGTACGCAGTGAGTACATCAGTGTGCTACCAAGGGACAGAGTGTGGATGCTGAGATTGTGTAGCGATTCGAACTTCAAACCAGAATGGCACTCTTCTTCAGCGCCGCAACCCTGGCGGGAGCTTTCTCAGGCATTCTGGCCTATGCAATTCAGCACATGGAGGGAACCGCAGGATATGAAGGTTGGCGCTGGATGTGAGTGTTTTCCATAACAATTCTCAATCATTTCACTCACCTGCATGTCCAGCTTCATCCTCGAAGGCATCGCCACAGTCGCAGTCGGCATGTCTGTATTCTGGATTCTGCCCAACTCACCAGCCACCTGCCGCTTCCTGACCGACCGCGAGAAAGCCATCATCGAACGTCGTCTCGCTGAGGATGCAGGCACAACTGATGGACATGTCGCATCCGACGACAAGTTTGTAAGATCTCGATCCTCTGACACATCGTCTCTCCAGTATAGCTAATTGTCCTCCAGCAATGGTCCTCCCTCTTCTCCATCCTCACAGACTGGAAAATTTGGCTCTGGGGCGTCGTCGTCTGCGGCCAATCCATCCCCTTCTACGCCTTCAACTTCTTCTCGCCCACCATCGTCAAAGAGCTCGGGTACAAATCCTGGCAAGCCCAGCTCATGGTCGTGCCCATCTACGCCGTCGCCTGCATCGCCACCGTCCTCTTCGGCATCTTCGCGGACTGGAGGCAGCGACGCTGGATCTACATCTGTGTGCCGTATGCGATTGCCGCGGTTGGGTTTGTGGCGTTGCTGGCGATTCCGCATCCGAAGATGCCAGGCGTTACGTACTTTTTCTTGTTCTTCATTCCGCTTGGTCGTGAGTCCCACCCCAACCATACCAAGTCTTTTATATCCTAACGACGTATCTAGTGTCAACCGGCGTCGTCGGCCTCCTAGCCTGGGTCGCCAACAACCTCGCCCCCTCCTGGCGCAAATCCATCGGCATCGCCTTCGTCGCCTGCCTCGCCAACCTAGGTGGCTCCATCGGCTCCAACATCTATCTCGAAGAGGAGAAACCGCGGTACTGGCTCGGCTTCGGCTTCAGTCTGGGTGTGCTGTCTGCGGCGATTGTCGCGTGCGTGTTGTTAAAGGTGCTGTTGACGAGGGTAAACCGGCGGAGGGAGGCGATGGATGTCGAGGAGATTAAGAGGTTGTGGAGTGAGGAGCAGTTGCTGGCGATGGGGGATCGAAGTCCGCTTTATCGGTATGTTACTTGAGGGAATGTAGGGAATGTGGGATTGAGGTCTGGGGAGGGATGCTGAGATTGGTATATCACGGCCACTATATCCGATGGCCTTGCATTAGAGCTGATGAGTAGGCTACGCCTAAAGAGTTCATGATCAGGTCTTCATCGCCTGGACATTCCATCCATGGAAACGCTTCCGTGCTGCGCTTTGAATCAAGGTAGCTCAAAACAGATTTAACAACCATCCCCGTCGCACGGCTAGACACAAGCATTTCGATTCTTGCTAATGTGCTTGGATATTCGTGTTTTCCATGAGATACTTGCACTTCCTGATATTGACGATGCACTCACGCCAACTTTCACATGGCCGGCTCGGTCCGCGCGCTAGCTTAGCGCACCCGAAAGCCACAGCCAGCGGTCTCAGGCATAAGCGAACGTTTTCAAAACATGTGAAGTTGCTAGAAGACAACCCGTGGTGAACGTGCAAAGACTCCCAAACACGAGCAAACACATCCAGCATGTATCCCCAACACTTCAACCCGTGGCAGACGGCACACTACCACGCTCATCACCCTGGCCCAATGGTGTCCACGAGAAGAACTCCGCGAGACATCGCACAACCCGCGCCGACGAATCCCCCAAGCGAAGGCCACCTCACGCCAAACCCTCTCAACACCCCACCCGCCCAGGAAATCGACCCGCGCTTCACCGGCCTCCTCCCCATGATCTACGGCGCTGACCTCACAATCTCCCACCTCTCCCAAGACGCCGACACCTTCACGCCCTTCTACCGCGGCCGCAACAGCCGTGTCCGCGCCGACAACGATCCCACTCTCGACCCCGTGCAAGGCTTCATCCACCCCGACGACCCGATCTACAAGTACGGCGGACCGGTCTACCGCGTGCAGCATCCCACGTTCGGACTAATGGATACGATGGTATGCAACACGGACGTGTGTGCGGTGTGTAATTTCCAGCTGCCTATCGCCTTCGCCGTGCCAGGCCCTGAGGAGAGTCCCACGCAAGGACTCCCGTTCGTGCATACGCTGAGGGACTGTCGCGAGGTGGAGGAGGATGGGGCGTTGCAGTTCTGGCAGACGGCGAGGCATGCTTTGTTTGTGGAGGAGTATCCGGCGAGTATGGAGAGGGCGAGGGTGAGGTTTGTGAATGTGGGCATGTTGGCGACGAGGGAGGCGATGTGCTGTGTGCCGGAGGAATGTGGGGAGTGTAAGGGGTTGGTTGGGATGGAGAGGTTGGAGAGTCAGGATGGGAGTCTTGTGGTGTGGAAGAAGAAGGAGGGTGATGGTGGCGGCGAGAAGGAGAGAGCTGGGGAGAAGGATGGCGACGGCGGGAAGAAGAGAGCGGGCTCAATGGGCCCTCCTCCAAAACCTCAGCCGAAGTAGATGGGATTGATGATGACTGACGAGACGATAGCACGAGCCACGAAGAGACTCTTATTGAAAGTCTGCCTTCTATGTGCTTGAGCATGCTCATACTCCCTCTTCAAAACAGTCGGCTTCCCCATGATGCCGCTATTCATCTCATCAAAACCCTCATGCCTCCCTCTCAGCCCCCCAAATCTGTCAATCTCTCTCTGCTTCTCAACCAACACCTCATTCCTCGCCGTCTTTACCTTGTCCTCCAACATAGCCTCCTGGTGGGCAGCCTCCAGATCCCCATGTTCACGAACCCGAACGAAATACTTCTTAATACACCCCTTCATGGCCAGGCTTGTTGTCTATCTTTGGTAGTTTGACCTGGATGAAACAACACGCGAGGAGTGAGATTAGTGCTGTGAGATTAGTGCCAGAGAGCTGCAGTTGCCTAGGAACTACTACAGTCGAAAGATCCAACATTGGTGCGAAGATACGAGAATGCACGCAGGCGGCTCGGGCGAAGTAAAGGAACGGTAGCACAATGAAAATCGCACGAGGTAGAGTAACAGGGGCATTCCTAGCTTTCTGAATTCAAAGCAGGGGGGTATTTGCCCTCATAGCATACAAGACAACAACAGGACCAACAGTGCTGAAGTCTCGCCCTCATGGGCCCTAAACCGTAACCTCACCAGCATTCTCACAACAATCCCTCTACCTCAAGTCGTGGTCTTGAAACCGAAGATCTTCTCGTCACCTTCAGCCTCGTCCATGTGCAGTGAAGCCCTACCAAGCACCTCGTCACCCCACTCGCCACAGCAACGCACGAATGGATCCGTTGGGTCGCTGAGCTTCGCCACGACACGAGCGTACTGCTGGTAGCCTTCGAGCTCTTGCGGAGTAGGATGCTCCAAGCGACGACGAGCCTCGCGCTGGCGGGCTTCGAGCTCTGCTTGCAGACGTGCGGCTTTCTCGGCGGGAGTCTCTTTGGGAAGACTCCAGTCAATGCCGTCCAGTTCGCGATCCATGCTGGCAAGTCGTGCGTCCAACAGAGAGGCGTTCTTGGCATCGAAATCGAGGGGGTACTTCGCCATGTCGGTTGGATCGTTGCGGTGAGCGTGGGTAGTCGAAGAGTGCTCTGGTACCAGCCGAGCCTGGCTGGTCGTCGAGGATGTAGACGTACCGGAATCGACGGCGGCTGTCTGGAGCCCAGCTTGCCTAACCATGGAGTTGCTCTGAAGGTGGTGCGCTGGCTGTGGCTCTTGGCCGTTCTCCTGGTAAGTGATGAATCCCGGGTCGTCCACATTGTCGTGGTCTTGCTGTTGGTTGGCGTGGTCGGGCATGTTGATGAATAGTGGAAATAGTGGTTGGAGCGAGATGAGAGAGAAGGCTGGTGAGGTGAAGAGGCTAAAATACTTTGGTTCGACGAGTTGGTATTGGGTCTGGTGTATGGGCAAATCTTTTTGCGAGATGGGCGCGGGTACACAATTCTTTCGAGACTGAGATTGGCAACATATTTTGTAGGCAGATGTTGCAAGACAATGAGAATCGTGAAAGGGTTCGTGTGGACATGTCCAGGCGAGCCTGGTACTTGGAAGATACCGGAAGAAAGACAAACATGAAGGGAGATATGGAACACTGCGATGCCTTTAGTTGCTCTCATCGGTATCATAGTTCATTGGGTTTTGTATCATTAGGCGTTTGCTCCCCAAGCCTTAAAATCCCAACAAAACCAGTCGTCTAAAGCAAGCGGGAAGATGAACTCTCCTTGCCTGCCATAACAAGACCCTGGCATTAAATAGTCGTCTTGAACCCGAATAGCTGTTCCTCCTCATCGCCGTCGCCCATGTGCAGCAAAGACCGACCAAGTATCTTGTCGCCCCAGTCTCCACAGCAGCGCACGAATGGGTCGTCAGCGTCCTTGAGCTGGGTCATGATCCGACCATACTGGTCGCTTTGAACGGCGCACGGGGCCTCCTGTCGCGGACGGGCATCAGCAGCTGCAGCTCCCGCGGTGCGAGCTGCTCGAGGCAGTGTCCAGTCCATATCATCTAGTTCTTGATTCATCCTCTCCACACGTGCTTCGAGGAGACGCGCGTTTCGCACGTCGAAGTCTTCAAATTGGACGGCGCCTGGCGTAATGGTATCACTGGGTTCGAGCGTGAGTCCGTCGGTGGTATCTGAGTCGGCGATGGTGATGATATGGCCAGCAGCGCCAACCACAGCGGACGGCGACGCCTGAGATGGTCCGGCTTCCTTGTTTCCAACCTCTGCTCCCTGGGATGAGATAGCTGATAATGACGCTGACCCTCGATGGCTCCTGGGAGTTCTTGAAATTCGTCCTCGCCCTGCGCTCGAGCGTGGGAAGCCTCGTGCACTCCCCACTCCTCATGCGAACCATCGTCGCTGTCCTCCATGTCTTGGTCCTGATCGAGGTCGACATCTTCCTCCTCGTCCCCGTTGTCCTCTATATCCGCCTCCTCCAAGTCTGCCTCCTCCTCATCCGTCTCATCCCCCATGTTCTCGCCGTCCACGTCTCCATCTTCTTGCTCCTCGTCGTTGGCAGTCTCTCCGTCTTCAGCCCAGGGAAGCTCGAGATCGAGATCGTCGGCGGCTTGTCCGATGAGACCACGAATGCGATCGAACTCCGCCAACTCATCCTCGGTGTAGGGATCGGTATTGCGCTCGTTCGGGCGGTCGATGTGGAACCACTCCTTCGGTCTCTTGTCCTTGAAGCGGCCGATCCACCGGTCGTAGTAATGCCGGTAGACGTGCTTCTTCGGGAGGTCGGGAAATGCACGCTTCATGAGTCTCGGAACATCGACGCGAGCAAGACGACCGACACCGTCTGCGGTTGTGGCAATCTTGATCTCCTTGAAGATGATGCGAAGTGCGCGGTGGTGATGGGTGTGGAACGCTTTGCCCTTGGCGCGCTTGATGGTCGGGCGATCAGAGCGGCGACCTCGTCCCATGTTGAATGACTACTACGCGCCTGTCAGTAGGTCTACGACAGTTGAGCGTGTTGATTCTGTCGCACCTGTATAGTCGTTTATGCAGTGTCTGTAGGATTTATACAGTCGCGAGTCGCAGTGCTTGAGATCGCGAAGAACAGTGGTGGTGGTAGTGGTCTCAGACGGCTACTTGCAACTGTGTGATGCTGAAGCTGCCAGCTGCATGTTGGAGGTTGCAGGTTATGTGCGATGTGTGTGCTGCTGCCGAATTTGGAAAGAGCGGTTGCCAAGCCAGAGCTTTGACCACAAGTGAATGTTCAAATCGACTTCAACTTGTGCGAAACCATGCCCGCCCAGCGCAAGCATGATAGCGTCACCCACTTGGGTTCATACATCTCCATATGTGTCAATTGAGATCATAGCGTCCGCACCTCTCAGATATATATATGTGGAATTAAAATTTATCAGATTTGGCAGGAGTTGAAGCCAGAGCTGAATGCTGCATAAGAAAGACGGATGGTTTTCCTCTTAGCTATATTTCTGTCCATAGGGTCACAACAAAACCAGGCAGTCAAACGTCTATCTCAGACATGCGGCATTGTTCGACAAGACGATGACGATCAATGGAAGTTCTTCAAGGCAAACGCAGTCTCGGACATGGAGCAGGATGAACTGTTCGAGAGTCACGTAACAAGCAAAAAACCTTCTCAATGGCCGTGCAGCACATATTGATGAAGGTCGCATCTTTAGTAGTGCATATGGTTCTCGTGCATGTGGTTCTCAAGAAGGGGGATTCTCGATGTTGAGCTGAGATTCGGGAGCCATAAGGTTATGAAAAGTGTCCTCGTTCGACTAGAGAGCGTAGACGTGGCTGTAGGGAGCAACGGAGTAGATAGAACAAGACGATGACCTCTATTTCACGGAGGCCACAAGGGTAACAAAACCTCTGCCTAGGATCATCTCCTGCGAAGAGGACAAAAGCACACTTATAGCGACAGCAGCATGGGCAACACAGATAAGGGAAACAAGTCATTGGACGGGAAGCCAGGGTAGAGGGCAATATTATTACATCCATTGATGGCGAACTGTTAGGCATGTCTATACGACAATGTCTTGAATTAGTGCGCGTGGTTCTCCCTCAATCGTTTGACTAGCCAGGCAAAGCCGTCGCACCAGCTTACTCGCAGCTTGATTTTAAACGTTCTAAAATGATGAAACTCTGCACGAATAGGCGTTTCCCTCATAACTTCTCCTCGGTAGGCGCCTGCGTAACAGCTATCCTCAACTTGTACGAGAGGTAGCAGGTTAACGACTATATCCCCTATCTCAGATGCTCTTGTCTATACTACCTAGCTTACGGTTTATCTTAGCGAGGCGTGCGTCGAGAAGGGACGAGTTAAGCTTGTCGAAAGTCTAGCGGATCGTTAGGGTCTCCGACGAGGGTAGTAAAGTCTTCCTCGCCGTCCGTAATAGCCGTAGATAACGATTGTAGTCGGACTTGGCTAGTGCCGTCTTTAACGAGTACTGCTAGGACTATTCCTAGTACGAACTCCTAGAGATCTTCTAGCTAAGGAGACTGCTTAAGCGTATCGTTGTCCTCTGTCCTACTATTACCATTATAGCCCTTAATAGTACCGCCCATAAGAGTAATATAGGTAACGCGATTGTCCACGTCTCTAGTAGAGCTTCCATTTTCGTGCATCTTAACAGCCTCGGTGTCAGAGTCCTCGTTAGTAGAATTCTCGTCTTCTGTGCTCGTCCCCTCGATGTCTTGTTCGGTATAATCCTCCACGCCCAAGTCGTCGATACTAGCCTCCTCTTCCTCCTCATCACCCTCTTCCCCTTCAGCGCCATCATCTACGCCCTCCAGGTCATTTTCAGCTACTTCTTCACCTCGGTCTTCAAACTCAGCTTGGACCGTCTCATCCTCATCTGGCTCTTCAACCTCGATCCAGGGCACCGTGATCCCAAGCGCAACGGCAGCCTCTTGGATCGCGCGCTCAATGCTTGCGAACTGCTCCGCCTCCTCAGCCGTGTACGCGTCCTTCCGCTTCTTGTTCGGGCGACCGACGGTATACCACTCCTGGGGACGCTTTGGCTTGAAGCGCATGCTCCAGTTCTCGTACAAATGACGATGGCTGTATCCACGCACCACCATCTCAGGAAACATGCGGTGGAAGATGCGTAGGTGGTCGTTGTTTGGAAGACAACCTTCCCTCTGGTTGTGATCTTCGTGCTTGATGCGACGGAAGGAGACGCGCAGGTACTGGAGATGCCGAGTGTACCAGATCTTGCGGTTGCCGCGACTGGACAGAGTTGGACGGCTCTTGCGTATCTTGCTGGGGCCTGGGAGAACAGAGCTGCGAGAAGAGGTCGCGCGCAATCCGCCTGCTAGTGTCAGTATCTCCCACCATCGACCTTCCGACGACATACCTTTGTCGCTTCTGAGCTGCATTGTTGGATGCACTTGCGGCGAGAAAAGGGAGAAGTCGGGAGTGGACTCGCGGGTGTGTAGTGATGATGCGCCGCCGATGATGAAGAAGCTAGTGTTTTGGTAGCGGGAGTTGCAGGAAGCTCAAAGTCGCAGCGCAGTCCAAGTCAGCGCGGTGTTTTGACGTCCCAAAATGGAAGGAGCGAGAGCCGAAGCGAGCTCGCTGACGTACATCGAGTCCTAGCCACAAGTGAATACCGCGCCTTGTCACCGATTGCGTAAATGACTGCCATGGTCTATGCTCGACTCCTTCATTCTCATTTCAGCTATGAGCACAACTGCTAAAGCCAGATGCTGCTCTGACGCGGAACTGTATCGTGATCTAGAAGGGACCACCCAAATACTATTCAGCCAATGCTGGGCAAGTCTTTGCATGTAGTCAGGCTTCAAGGAAATTTAGAGTCAGGGCTGGATGATTACCGCATATCACATAGTCGATGAGCAATGAACATAGGGAGTCAGCCTCGGTTGATGCAGGCCAGCAGCCACCGTTCAAGGATAGAATCATAAGTGTATTCTGCAGAGAGTCCAATGGGTCATCTTTGGTTGTTTGGGAAGCGAAAGGGGAAGAATCGAGATTGGAGCCAGAACATCAGAAGACAAACACCTAGCAATGAGTTGCACGGCCTGGTACTGTTACCAGCATAAGAAAGCCCAGAGAGAGCAACGCTCAGAGACTGGATCGTGGAGATTTTGACTTACTTTGTACCTTCAAATACCATTACATCTTGACGATTACACTTCTCTATGAATTGTTTTGTCGAGCAAATCCGCCTGTATCCCGCCCAGTACAACTGTTGGTTACATATTCCATGCAGAAACAAATTGACCTCTTGTTGGTTTCAGGCCATAACACATACCCCAGTCCAGGCTCCATTCATAGTTCTGCATATTTTAGGTGTTATTCACTTAAAACCGAGATAGGCCGCCGCGAGCACGTGCGCGCAGCGGGAGTTACCAGTCTTCTACGTGCAGCTGCCCTCGAAGTTTTGCACAAACACTCCCACCAGACAACCTCGAGTAAGTTACTGGCAGTACTCCCTCCGCTACTGCAGCTGCTAACAGAAGCCTCAAGCCGAACTAAACCGACACTCGCACGTGTACTCCGCAGAAGCTATCAACTGTCTACCTGCTGCTGCCCTCCAACTTCTGCGCAAACACTCCCACCACACGACCTCGAGTAAGATACTATAAATACCCTGGACGCCTTGATCACTGCTAAGAGTGCTGGAGACACAGACTCATTAAACCCATATCGCTCAACTTCGAGATCCAAATTCCACGCGAAACTCATCAACATGGCCTCCCTCCGTTCGATCGGCCTCGACCGCAGCAAGCCGGTTCACGGCCACCCCATCGACCTCTCCTGCTTCCTGGGCGACCACACTTGCCCGATCAACTTCCTCGCCCAGAAGTGCCTCATTGGCGCCTGGGCCAGCTTCCTCAACCTGGGCCGCAAAGGCGACGCCGAGTATCTGCGCCAGCTGGGCATCTCCATTTTCGGCGAGGCCGTCTTCACGACCTCAGTCAGCCAGGCCCTCCTCGTGTGCCAGGCGCCTGCTGGCGCTGCTGACGGCTTTGGGCGGATCGAGGTCTCGAGTATGATGGGCTTGCACATCGCTGATGATCGCGAGATGGGCAAGACCTCGCTGGTGGGCGCGTGGACGTGCTTCTATCAGCAGCTCAAGCAGGAGGGTAATGCGGAGACGGTGGAGAAGCTCGGTTTCGAGGTGTACGGCGAGGAGGCTTGGGAGGCCGCTCTCAAGAAGGCGCTGTACCCAGGCGGCGATCAAGACCAACCCGACGAGCGCATCGACCTCAATGCCACCAAGGTCAACGTGGGTACCGAGTCGTCTTTCCGTGTCAACCCAAACAGCGGCAATGTCGGTCAGGTTCGTGCTCAGTCCTGGGCATTCGAGGTCTTCGACGACGAGGATGAAGACAACACCACCACCCCCAACGTCACGATCAAGAACCCGAGCGCAGCAGCTCCAAACCCAGACTACGGCAGCTACTGCAAGCGCTGTGGTACTTCCAAGGCCAACGGTACGAACGAGGAGGGACTCGGTGAAGAGAAGATCAAGGTTGGGAAGGTTCAGGACGGCGGAGATGTTGGAGAGACATCGCAAGGTAGAAACGCGGTCGGTGAGGACAAGAAGGCTACCGTCCCTACTGGTCGTATTTGCGACCGCTGCGGTGTTGAAGATGGGGTTGGAGGCAAGTTTTGGGGATTCCACGTGCTCGACCCAGGCCACGCCTGATCAGTCCTCGTGCTTCAATTCCAACTTTTCTGGGAAATCAGATGATGGAGATTCTTTGGGTGTGGATAGTTCGGCACGAGACGATGAATATGGGCGAGCGATGAGGCTTTCTGGGGGTTTGCATGGTAGCACGAACGCGAGCAGCGGTATCGAGGCACGAGAGACTACCATCACGAGCAACGTGTACATCTGATATAGTATGCTCTTTTGCTCCTTCTCATGCTGCTGTCTACTCATAGTATCCGTGCTTGACCATCTTCATCTTCTACATGACCTGTCCACCACCCCGTCATCCCTCCACTCATCCCACCAACGGCGATCGTGAAGTGATAATTAAAGGTGGTAGTTGGATTCGCTCTTGGGCCACTGCAGGTGCTCACAAGCCGATGGAGATGCGGCGCAGTGGGTAAAAGCGTGGCCCGTGGTGTTGTTGGAGAGGAGAGGAAAGTGGAAAGAGGGACAGAAGAGTATGTCTGTGAAAGCTAAGGCGGGGCAGGGGTGTGAAACTAGCGGATGCTTGGTTGGACGTCACGTCAAACAAGAGCAGTGTACGAGGAAAGAACGGGATCAAGACAAGGCTCGGAGGTGCCCAAGTGCCTCGCAGGCGATCCATTGTGCATACCAAAATGAAGTTGACAAAGCTTCTCGTCTGCTCGATGGAGCTCTTTGTCTCTCCGAGTGCTCGTTGTTCCTCGTCATCTCCCGTCTCCCACCGTCAATGTCTCCAATCTCTCCCAAAAACACCACAAATCGTCGTCCACGTCAATCACCACTCTTCATTTTCGTCGTACTCCTCTCCCTCTTCGTCTTCCCCCCCTCCTCATCTGCCTGCTGCTGCTGCTCCTCTTCTTCGCCAAAGGTCTCTTTCACCCAGTCCTTCTTCCACGAGCTCAAGCCATAGACATCTCCAGCGGCAGCACGAAGGACGTCTGCGTCGGACGGCACAATCTTGTCCAGGTCGTCTTGGGAGAGGGAGCCGGGAGCGCCGTTACGGCAGAGCTCAGTCATCGTCTTGCGGTGCTTGCAGTCGCGGCAGATCCAGTCGCCTGTTCGTTAGTCAGTATGGTTCAGTACGATCATTCCAGGCCTCACTTACTGCTCTCCGTGTTCTCATCTTCGACACAACGGGCATGGAACCACCCAATCTCGCAGCCCTGGTCTCCACACTCGATCATCTTCTTCCCGTCGGCAGGTTTGCGGCAGATGCAGTAGATGGGGGCGTTGGGGTCGGGCTCCTCCTCCGGGACGCCGAAGATGAGACGATCCTGGGCGGCTTGAAGAGCCGCTGCCTTGTTCCTGGCGAGCGTTGCTCGCCGCTTTGCTTGCGTGAGCTCCGCCTTGGTGAGCTCGCGGGGCGGGGAGTAGGGGGAGCGAGAGGGAGAGGGCGAGGGGGATCGCTTGCGCTTTCCCCCTGCCGAGGGCGAGGACGGACGGTCTGCTGCTATAGCCATTGGTATAGTATTTTTAAATTTGTTGGGGATGATCGCGTAAAGTCGACTGTGATGTTGTTTTCTCCCCGGCGTGGGTGAGGCGCGTGGCGGTGCAGCGGTGTGGCGCTTAGGGGGTGAGGCGCAGATGACTTAACTTCTACTTCCTCTCCTGCTCTCTCCACTCTTCCACCACTGCGTCGACACACTCTCAACTTGGACCGTCGCAAACAGGTATGCCGAACCCTCCACCTGTCGCGCAGCTATCCTTTACTAATTCATACGTCGCGCTCGCCAGTACTGCAAGATGAATCCAGGAGCTGTCACTCAAATGCTGCAGGCGCACACCAGCCAAGGCACGAACATCTGGATCAGGCAAACCATCGAGTCCCCTCACCTACCGACTCAATCATTCCCGCACGATCTGCGCCTTGCATTCGAGAATCGCGAGCTCCTCTGGACCTCCAACGAAGACTTCCTTTCCTCCATAAGCGCCATCTTCTCGTCCGAGGTGGATCATCGTCGGATCAAACTCTGTCTCAGCAGAGTCTTCACTCATGTCGCCATGGTCCCTTCAGCACGCGCCATGGCCGCGCTGGCCAGCTTGCTAGCAAGAAACATCATGGACAGCATACGTGAACAAGCCGATCCGACTCTCGTGGTTGTGCGGAACGGGCTGAACAACGACCAAGTGTTCAGAGAGATCCGCAAGATTGCCAAAGGCCCAAGGGACATGGCGAGACCAATCTCATGCGACTACATCAAAACCCTCTCCCAGCTTCGCCGTGTGTGCGAGCTCTCTAATCTGGTTCCGACGGATGATGCTTTGGCTGATGCGTTTGACACCGTGCTCGAGACTCTAGCCACGGCAGCAGCTCGTACCAATTCGCGACACCATGTCTCCCAACGAGATCTGGATGTCGGCTATGGCCTGGCAATTGGTCGATGCAATGGCTGATGCCCACTCCTTCATCTCGGACTTGTATGCCAAGGGGCGCATGGTCCAGATTTACCGCCTCGTCGACGTGATCGCCGAGCAGGTACGCACATGCTCTCTGCTTACGGTCCAGAACTCCCCTGCTGTGCTTAGGAGAGACTTCGTCAGCAGCATCACGGAACCGCTCACTCGCGTATTCTGATGGAAGTCGACATCTTCGCATACGGTTTTTCTGCGGGTCTCCGATCCTCCCATGTCAACGCCACATTGGACATGATCAACCATTGGAAGAAGTGGAACGCAGAGTGCTCCGACAATGCCCGGGAGCGCGCTCGGTACCTGAGCATACCCCTGCTGCCCGTTGTGGATGGCGACATTGCGCATCCCTGCGACTTCTGGATGAATGCTGTTTACAGCGCCATCAATTACCTCCAACCAAGGTCTGACCCAGAGGATGACTGGCCGTACTGGAACTTCGTGGCGTGCCTGCACAGGATGAACAGTCTTGCGGCGACTTTTCCAGCCAACCAGATGTACCAGAGTCATGCCGCCGTCTTAAACTCGATTATGACCAATACTGACACTCTTGCAATCGACAATGCGGCCATCAGGGAGCTTTTGGACAAGCTCGAAGTCCACAACCTGGATGTCGCCAGCTTCAAAACGTCAAGTGCCTACGAGTACCTCGTGCCACGGCAGATGAAGGGTTGGGTTGACCGTGCGGAGCAGGTGCAGATGCATACCAAGGAGACTGTCGTTTTCGAGACTCAACAGTCTTAGGGACGAGCCTCTTGGACGAACATGCAAGGCTTTTCATTGTTATTTTTGCTACAGAATTACGCATCAGATTGCTACATACGTAGGTTGGGCCTGCTTCATGCTGTAAAATAGGAATTCGGCAGCTTTGGAAACATTTGAAACGTAACGTCCCTCCCCACGTCGAGAGCCACCCGTCGTCGCGAGCCACAAATGCAGTCTGAACCTTTTGACATCGCCCACTTTGCATATCCGAGTATGTCGTGCACATTCCGGTGATGTATAGCTAATTCTGCACTTGCTTGCCGTCGATTCGCAAAAAGGTAACATTCGGTACATTGCTATCCATTATGTGGTAGTGGACCGGAGGCGGCAAGAGTTTGTTTCTCATGATCCCTAATTGCTCGGCCTGGGAAATCCCGAGTACGATGATGTTGCCCTGTACGTACCACTTGCTTACCAATGGCATCTCCTCTCACAGTCTGCAGCTTGAGCGTAGTACTCCTCTATTGCTGGATCTGGAGAACGCAGGGCGTGGCCAAGCCACCAATGATTCATCAGCAATTGCTATCCTGGCCTTCATGTCTCACCCACCTGAGGTCGAACTACACCACACAGACCTGCGTGCGGAATTATTGCGGATCAAGTCTGCAACCTCACCGTCAAGTCTACCCTTAGTCCACAATGAAAGGTGCAGTCTCTGGAGAGCATATAAATCTGGACGCATCGTCGCACGGCAAGTCGTTGTCATCGTACTAGGCCCGGTCAATAAATCATGGCAGCCACGCTTGCCCCTTTGTCAAATCAATCGACACTGCTGTCCGGACAACGAATTGCTTATGGGAAACACGGTCAGGGAACTCCGGTAATCTTAGTGCATGGAACACCTACAGCATCTCTCATCTGGCGGAACGTCGTGCCGTCGCTCGTGCATGCTGGATTCGAGGTGTACACTTTCGATCTGCTCGGCTACGGCCTGTCCGAGCGCCCAAGAGACCCTTCCGTGGACACTTCAATCACCGCGCAAGTCTCCGTCCTGGAAGGCTTGCTGAAAAACTGGGAACTTGAGCAGAAGAAGTTTCATATTGTGGGCCATGATATTGGTGGTGCTATCGTTTAGCGGTTCGCAATCCTTTCCCCTGGGCGTGCGAACATTGTATCCATCGCCATGATCGATTGCGTTAGTTTCGACAGCTACCCCTCAGCACTCACTCTACAGATGATGCAACGAGGATTTGAGAGTCTCCTGCGGGCATCAGATCAAGACCATAGGGCACATTTCCGAGAATGGCTACTATCTGCAGTACACAACAAGGCCGAATTCGAACAAGGAGCTCTCGGGGCGTATATCGACTACATATCTGGTCCTATCGGCCAGCCTAGCTTAGTGCAGCATCAGATCAAACACTACGATCCCAAGCACACACTAGAGGTTTCTGAGCGCTACCACGAATTGGCGCAGTTCCCGATAAAGCTGATTTGGGGAGAGCACGACGCCTGGCAGAAATTACCATGGGCTTATCGTCTGCAGAGTGCGATTCCCGGAGCAAGTTTAGATGTTGTGCCAGAGGCCGGGCACTTCAGCATTGAGGATCGCCCCGAGGAAATCAACACAATTCTCAAGACACACTTCCAAAGCCTGGAACTTAGATCGTAGTCTGATGTTATATGTAGTGGGACTTGATTGAATTTCCACTGGCATACTCTCATATCTATTTCATTGCACCCTCCACAAGACGTCTTTTCAACATCCACGGCATTCAACACCTCATCTCGCACAAACTTAGCACGACCTGTGGTCAACCCCATCGCTCGTCTGCAACCAGATCGTGAACCTGTTCTCATAGTTCGTCTCATCGCCATACCCAAGAGCCTGCAAGCACTCAATCTGCTCCGTGTTCATGTAATCGATCATGGAGTCGAAAATGCCCACCCAGTCGTTATCCGAGTCCGGGTTGTTGGCATCATGGTAATCAAAACCCGGGTAAGACTCGACGTTGTAAGCCGTTACGGTAGAGTCTCGGATGGCTAGCCCATCCCTCCTCTCGGAAGACGGAGCAGACACCGAGGCAGGGTAGGGAGCCGGCATGTTGCTGCTCCAGGCGGCCTTGACGTTGGCGATGATGAGTGCGGCGGTTGGGGCGGCGATGCTGGCAACGATTCCCAGGCCGGCTTTACCGATGCATGTTAATCCAGCTGGAGTGCTGTACAGAAGGTAAGCGCCGTCGGGGCATCCAGCGAGAGCCTTTCTTTCAGCAATGGGCTTGGACTTTTCGTGTGGAGCGGTCCATGCGAGGGGTGCAAGGGAGAGCAGTGAAAGGATAGTCTTAGTACAGTACATTGTTCCGAGTCGCTGGTGTTGAACAATGAGTCTGTGAAGAAGGATCGATGAAGTGTGGGTGTCGAGGCGAAGTATGATCTAGGTGCGATGGCTGATGGGTGTTAGGGAGCTGTTCTAGACGGTGTTCATATGCATGAGGATATTGCTCCACGTGTTGGCTCAAGGGCTACCGATTCGATTCGAATGTATCTGTATGTATCACATGGCGAGGAAACAGATTCATTGCCAAACTGAGTGTCAATTGTGGACTCAATGGAACCTCAAACTGCTACGTTCTCCGCGGGCATAGCGACATCGAATGTCACATTGGATAGATGCCTGAACTGAAGACAAAGGATAAGCCTTCACAGTCTAAGGAGGATTGGAGCTTCCATCGTTCAAGACCTCGATGCCGGTGCTGCATGGATTTGGTGTTGGTCGTCTTGATCGGATAGTTGGAGTGTTCAGCCTCAGTTGCCATTTACCTGTAGATCTCTACTTTAGTGAGAGTGGTCCCGGATAATTTTCGATCTCAGTCCTGACGATTACTCGCTGCCTGTACATACAACCAACATCCACCAGTCGATCACGCCCAGCTCTCTTTTAGTTAGGAACTGGATGTGGTGAACCATCAGTCTAGCGTTGCGAGACGCACGCGGCTGAGAAATCTGGAAACTCAAGACCAGCGCTCTCTCCATTCCTCATCGTTGTGAGCTAAACCCTACAAGCCTACTTGGCAGCGTGGTAGATTCTTAAGTGGACTGCCAAAGCTGTGTTAGTCGATTCTTAAGTGGAGTGCCAAGGCTAGCCGGATTCTGAAAAGGATTGCCAAGGCTGTCTTGGCGAGAACTATGTGCCGTATAAGCAGTAGCCACACTAATGTTCTCGCGGATTGAGCTCCTACGAGCAGCCTGCCCATAAATCGGCCAACAGCGTGTTACTGGGCACCGTCTCCACCTCTACTCGCCGCCCCAACACTCATTCTTTGCCACAACATCGTTCATGTCCCCTAGAATATGCGTGTGCAAGTAGTCCAGAAACTCAGCACATCTCCAGATCCTCTACCCAGCTGCTTATCTAGCTCCCAAAGCTGACCACTCCTGACTCCGAAGTGTATCTGGGCACCTATAACCGAGGACTCGTACTTTACTTGGATAGCGCCTGGTAGATCGAAAGCTGAAAATCATCGACGGCAGGATCGTCCCGAATCGAAGCAGCGCCAAATAGCTGCAGGCCTTGAGGCCAAGCTACCTAACCACTAGCCCCAACCCAAGTCACCCCAGAAGCACGTGTGACCTAGATCCATCAATACCTACGACGATCGTTCCTAGATCGTATTGTAAATTATGTCAGTGGCATAGTTAGCGACAAAACTTTAAAGCTCTTTCCAATCCATCGCTCCTGATCACTAACTACCTGTTCGGTCGTTAGCCTATCCGACTGTCGAAGAAAGATGGCCCCTTCCGCGGCCTTGTGTTGCCTGATGACCTGTCGACGACTGTATCTCACCCCGTTGTCAAATTTAAGATGGACTTCAATGTAACCATAGGCCTTGGCATAGTCATAGAAATGAATACCGGAGGTTAGACTTCAATGCAGTCTTTGCAGGATTTATCGATCCACATACGGAGTGTTGGTGTTGGTTCACAACCTGGTGGTACAACCGCCAGGGGACGATGGGCGAAGAGCGGCACGTGGAGGGAAAGAGTGCCGATGAAGAGGGTATATAGCCTGACTCAGATCTGTTCGTTGTGGAAGATATCCAAGACATCAACACAAACCCCATCCACAACATCACCAGCAGATTCTCAGCCCCAAACACAACCATGTTCTCCAAGCCATTCGCCCTGCTCGCAGCAGCCCTGCTCGCAGTCACCAACACCTCCGCCCACCCCGTGGACCAATCGATCGATGCAAGCTACAGTGGTGTCGGCTGCGACAACATCATGCTCGCCCAGGACGAGACCGACACCGCGACCCAGAACCTCGAGTTCTACGGCCAAGGCAAAACAGTTTCGTTCTTCTCGTACGACGGAGACACCGTCGCCTTCTACTGCCAGTGGCGCACGGCGCCGAAGCTGGATGGCGCTTCGGCTGTGCATGCTTACCAGATGATCACGGATCAGTGCGGTCTGTACGGGGTATGTCGATTCTTGTTCATTAGATTGGAGCCTTGGGTGCTGACGATGGCAGGCTGGCTCTTACTCCGATAAGTCCATGGAGGACAGGACCTACTCGTACGGTTACACGAACTGGCGCACGATGGATTATTGCAATGTTCCGGCGGGCACTCGTATTACCAACCCGGATCAGACCTACAGCGCGTAAGGGCCATGCACGATCAGGAGGCAGCAGAGGCTCAGCATTGCTGGAAGCGAACAGGCTTGCGACTTCGAGATCAAAGCTGGCGGACCAGCATAACCACGCAGGGTCTTGTGACTGTCAGCACATCCTGTTGTTGACTCCATCTTCAAAAGCATATCAATCGACCGTCTCTACCGCATGTCCACCCGCATCATTTCTTTCCCTCCAACCATTATGTGGGAGCCATCTTTTCCCTAGCATTCTCATAACACACATCCAAGTCCTCATCCCAAACCCACTTCATCGCCGCTGCAATCCTCTCCCCGATGATCGGGCAGCACTCGTCAAATGTCAAATCGATCAAATCTTCCGTCTGACAATCATACGTATTGCCCACTTGTCGACTCGCAGCTTGGGCCTTCTGTGCTCGTGGAAGCCGAGCGGACTGGTAGAGATTTACCACACTTTGGAGGTCTGACAGCTCCGAAGTACCTGTGAAGTGGTCGCAGAGTGCTCGGCCTAGCACCCAGCCGTCCTCCATCGCTTGCCCTGACCCAGCTCCCATGTGAGGCAGCATCGAGTGGGCAGAGTCTCCCAGCAAGACCACTTTGCCGCCCATGAAGTGCCACTGATTCAACGGCTCCCGATCATTGATCCGCCACCTTGACGGCTTGCCAGCCATAAGACGTATGATCATCTGCACAGTCTCTTCGTGATCTGGGAAGTCCGCCTGAACATCAGCTCGCTCACATGTTGTCGTCCAGCTTTCGGCGAGCTTATCTGCTTCCGTCTCGGGTGTGTTGGTGAATGCGATGACGTTGAGCTCCCTGCCCTGCGAGATCGGGTAGACGAAAAAATGACTGTGCTTCGCAAGCCACATAGTGGCATAGTTTTCGTATGGCCATTTGGGTATTGAGGAGATGGGGATGATGTCGCGGTAGGCTATCTGACCTGAATAAGTAGCTTGGTCGGAAACGAACTGGCTTCTGATGGCCGAGTGGATGCCGTCGCAGGCGATGAGCATGTTAGCCTTGGCGGTCGTCCCATCAGCAAAGCTGATCTTGATTTTGTCGCCATATTCCTGCGCTAGCAATCAGCCATATCCATGATCGAAACAGCATTTGACTTCTCACCTCAACTTTCTGGCAAGTCTTCCCAGTATGCAGCCTGGCAGCGCTCCTCTCCTCAACCGCACTTTTCAGAACGTCCAACAACGCACTTCTCGAGCAAGATGCCAGTCTAATCGGACCGGGCTTCAGTGGTAAAGGCCACCGAAAGAGCTCTTCGCCATTGTCGTATCGCCTGAATACTGGACCAGAGGCTTTACCTTCGGGGTTCCCGGAAAGAGCATACAGTCGTTCTGCTAGGCCCATCTTATGTGCGAGACGTACTCCATTGATGCCAACACCGATGCCTGCCCCAATCTCCTTGTATTCTGCCGCCTGTTCGTAGACGTCGACTGAAATGAGTATACCTTGGCAGTGGTGGTTGAGGCACAGAGCGGCGAAGAGACCGCCAATACCGCCGCCGACGATGGCGATAGAGAAGTTCGATTCTGCAGACATGTGGCCGAACAGGAGAAGAGGTGCGCTTATGTTGTGAACAGGTGCTTGCTGATATATCTCACGAAGGATTCTCCAGCACTGCGTGCCGCTTCGAGCTAAATCAACGAGCGGCGATCCTGAATCCTTCCAAGATGGTCTTCCTCATCGGCTGACTGACGAATTCCAGAGTTCTTTGGTCTTTCCCTATACTTGACGAGAAGGAATTGTTTCGAGCCTCTTCTTCGGTAATCCAAGCATATTCTGAATGCTCCAGCGGGTCGATTGTAATCGGACTTCGGCCGTAGTCAACTTCGACCAGAAACGTTGTGACGGCCCAGTCGCTGCCCTCGTCGTCCGTAAAAATGAAAGTGCCGTGGATGCTTGCTCTGCCTGTTCTGTTCGCGGACAATCTGCTCTCGTCCGAATCACTGATCTCAATCGGACAGATGATACGTTCCGCCTGAAGACCGGTTTCTTCTCGAAGCTCTCGTATCGCTGTATCCGTGAGAGTCTTGTCAACACTTGAATCGGCACCACCTCCAGGTGTTTCCCATTTCAACGGAAAGGTATCTGTTGCTATCCGCCGAAGGATAAGAGTCTCTAGACTGCTTCCATCAACCTTTTGCCGAACGACCATAGCTCCGACAACGATGCCTGCTATTTGAGGATACTGCGTCCAGACCGCGCTAAGAGGCTGATCGAAAGCTTCCATGCTGGGTGTTCCTGGAGATCACAGTAGGGGCAAATAGTGAGCCGAGATGTTGTTGACTTGACGGTCGACGACCCTGTCAAACTCTTCTCAGCGTCATCAAAGCCGACGGCGGACCTCTGGTGATCCGATATCGCTGCATCAGAGCTTGAAGGTGTTCAGACATAGGCCCCTTAGTCAAACATCTCTATCGTTGGAAAACTCTCCGAGTACTTGAAGGGGCAATTGCAAACATAGCCCATATGGATTGCAAGAGATGCTGCTATAATTCGTTTCATTCTACCGAAATACCGACGATGGCGTTGAACACTAGCAATAGCCTCTTGAATTTCTGATGCCATCAGACCAGCCACCAGCCTCAGACTCTTCGACCATCTTCGAAATCGCTCTACATTGCATTTTCAGCTAGATTTACAAGACAACAGTCGTGGTCAGCAAAGCTGGGTTTGCGGCTATGCGCTCTTTCATTCCAAGGAGCTCGTCCACATCCCACTGCGCCCACACGAATCTGCCAGCCAGAAACTCTGCTTCGGGACTGGCGAGCCAAACAGCAAAGTCTCCGGGCAAGGTAACTATATCGTGTGATCAGGTTATTCGGTATTCCCATTTGCGAAGATGTGACAAGACCGGCTTACGATCTTCCCACTCGAAAGCCCCTTCAGGGGCCAGCTTTGCGACGCTTGTTGTGTAAATCACACCCGGATGGAAGGCTTGAATGGTAACATTTGTGTCGAGGTTCTCCGCAGCGAAATGCTGAACCAATTGGCTTGCGGCCGCTTTGCTCGGACCGTAGCCTACGTTGCCAGGACTGGTTATTTGACCAGCTGCAGAAGAGGTCAAGATGACTTGTCGCGGGCCTGACGACTCAACCGCGAGGAACTCTTTGATGATGTGAAAGGCGCCGACGACATTCGTATCGAAAGTCGCCTTGAAATCGTCGACAGTGACGTCCTTGCTTGGTACGAAGGGATGGCTCATGGCGGCATTGGGGACGAGAACGTCGATCTTGCCGACTTCCTTCATAATTGCAGAGATGCGGTCGTAGTCGGTGACGGAAGCCGCATAAGGTGTGACCTTGGTATTCGGGTACTTGGATTCGATGGCCTGCTTCGCCGTTTCCAGTGCGTCCTGTCGTCGTTGGATGAGGACAAGGCGTTCTACGCCTGCTTTTGCGAAAGACTCAGCAATGGCGAAGCCAATGCCAACAGCTGCAAACGTCAGAATGGTGAAGATGTAGCTTAGGGCCTATTCTGAATAACGCACCTCCGGCCGTGATCAATACTGTCTTGCCTTTTCCGTTCAGTGTGTTTGATGGCGAGATACGATCATACGTTGTTCGGTGATACGTCTTGATCTCAGTCGGTCTAACGTGAGTCCAGGTTGCGGGATCAATCTTCTGGGAGGACATGGTGATTGTGAGCTGAGGCAGATAGATAGGTTGGTAGTTATACGTGTACGAAGGAATGTCTTAGAACGATAGAATTGAGCAGCGCCTTTTATCTAGAAAATCGGTAGAGCTTAACATGTTTGATTGCCTAGCATTGCCAAGCCCAGGCTGATTGGATTACCAATGTATCCCAATTTAGAAAGTGGTCTATGGTGGCTGCATGCATTCTCAATGGACTACCCGATCGCGAACGTATCCCGAATGCGATTCATCAGCGAGGCTGGCTAGACCCCAGCCGGAACAAATTTGGAAACGATTGGTGTTACGGGATTTGTCACCCGCACTGCAGTTGTTCCGCAGACCGACATTAGTTCTTTGTTTTCAGGCTCATAGCTGCCAGAAATGGCCCGCAATCTTTCTATCATTTGCATGGGAATCGTACTCTTAACGGCACTGCTCTTTTCTAGAAGGATGTCAACCTCCACCAACATGGGTCAAAAAGCTGTCTTGCTGAAACAGAAGGCAATCTCTCTCGTGTCTTCCGACAATCATCCAATCCTCCGGCCTAGCGGATCGCAGCTCCTGGTTAAGGTGGCTGTAGCGGGCTTGAATGGCCATGATCAGATGGTGTGCGACATGGGGATCTTCTTGGGCAAGATCGGTCTCCCAGCGGTTCTGGCCAATGATGTTGTCGGGAAGGTAGTCACTGTCGGAAGCCATGTGACTACATTCCACAAAGGAGATCGAGTTGTTTCCCAAGCCGATTTTGGCTCTGGAACTCCGCAGAATGGCCTCCAGGAGTATGCAGTGTTAAACGAGCAATTCACCGCCAGAATTCCTGACAGTGTCACCGACGGCGACGCAGCAACGCTGCCAACAAACATCATTGCGTCGCTGGTCGCATTGTTTCACGACCTCCCAATCCCTGCTCCGTGGACGCAAGACGCCGAGGACTTCGATTACGCGGCGACAACATTGCTCATCATCGGGGGCGGCAGTGTCGCTGGTCGTTACGCAGTTCAACTGGCAAAGCTGGCTGGGATCGGTTGGATCGTCGTCGTCGGTGGGAAGGACGATAAACTCAAGGAGTATGGGGCGACTCATGTCATTGACCGCCATGGCAGCCAAGACGTGGTACTGGACCGCATTCGTCAGGTTGTTGGAGACGATCTCATCTATGCATATGACGTTGTCAACATGCCTGACGGCCAGCTGTTGGCTCTCAATGCCTTGTCCAGCCATACGAAGGGCTTTTTCACGAGGCTACTTCCAATGCCTATCGACGAATCCAAGGTACTTGGAAAAAAAGCTGGCTTCGAGGTGAAAAGTGTCCTGGGTATCTCCAGCGAGCGGCCGGAGCTGTGTCGCAAGTTCTGGAAGAGATTACCAGAGTATCTTGAGGAAGGAAAAATTGTTCTTATCCCAGAGGGTTATCCCGTGATATCTGGTTTGGATGCCGCGAAGATCAATGGAGTTTTGGACGGCTTTCAGAGACAGGAGACATTGAAACACGCCCACGTACACTTGTAGTTGAATGGTACCACGGTGCTAATATCAAGAGTTGCTGGCATGCATGTTGTTCCATTTTCTTGCCTCGGTGCCTGCTTGACTTTCTTATCCTGAGCCTCAGATGTAGGGAAGTGGTTAGGGCCAGGAGGGCATAGACACCTCAGTGTTAGCGCCTAGTGGTGAATAATATCCTTCCAGGCAGCAACACTATCCTCCAGTCTCGAGACAATGTCAAGACGAGACAGGAATGAGGACTGGTCCATGTCTCAATGTCATGCCGAAGTTCGAAGTCGTTCGTCAAGATATGGCAAGCGGCTGAGCAGGACTTGAGTCCGACCGGATTCTGGCTAGAAGCTGTTTAGCTATACTCATGATTGAGCACTGCGTGCTGAACATGACCACCGCCCGCCATTTTCACTGGCCCAATTCATGTTGAACGGGCCGTCGGCTAGAGTTTCAGCCTCAACCCTAACACTTGCTCCTCATTCTGTAGCCAAGAAAGCCACTTTTGACTAGGCTTTGACTAGGCTGTTTCTAGCATGTGGTGTCTATGGGCTTAGTAAAGAGCTCAGCCTAGACACTCTAGGCCAATCTGGTGCATTCGATTTCGTTGTTTAAGCAGCGCTTTGTCCACCCTGCCAAGCCCTCGCCCTCGGACACGGAGCAACCCATGTCGACAATATCAGCCCTGCTTTTGAATCATCGCTGTGATTATAATTGGGCAATGACAAATTCTAAGGTTCCTCAAGCAGGTCTCGCACAAGTCGCAATGCATATCTTCTATGCATGTTGAGGCACGTAGCGACTAGAAGATACACACGCACTCGCCACAGGTACATCTGTCATCTTTTCAACTACACTTAGTTCAGTCTCCTCGTCGCAGCCCCTCTTCAACGCTTCCACGCTCCTACAAACCACTTAAGACCCCAGCATGGCTGCCATGATACGGGACCGCATCAGTCCTCCAACAGACGTAAAACCTTCATTCAAGGGCCGGAACGTCCTGGTCACGGGCAGCAACGTCGGCATGGGATTCGAAGCTGCTGTCAAGTTCGCTGCCCTTGGTGCGGAACGGCTCATCCTCGGCGTCAGGTCTTTAAAGAAGGGCGAAGATGCCAAGGCAGAGATCGAGCGGCGAACTGGAAAGAAAGGTGTCGTGGAAGTATGGCGACTGGATATGGGCGACTATGAGAGTATCAAGGCTTTTGCTAAACGGGTGGACTCGGAGCTGGAGCATCTTGATGTTGCTTGTCTGAACGCAGGCGTGGCGCATTTCGAATATGAGACGAGCCAATATGGTTGGGATGCGACTCTACAGGTAGGACTAACTCTTCTGTTGTCTTGCCGCACAATGCTGATGAAATCGTCCAGATCAACACCATTTCGACAGCCCTGCTGAGCACTCTTCTGCTGCCCAAGTTGAAGGCAAGCAAGACTGGCGGCTCAGTTCCACTTCTACAACTTGTCAGCTCCAATGCTCATGTTTACGTCGCATCGGTCAAGGATGGAGCTCGCAAAGCAGATTCTCCTTTGCAGTTCTACAGCGACCGCGAGAACTTCAACGGGTTTCCGCAGTACGCCATCTCCAAGCTCTTCCTCCAGTTCGTCCAGGCTGGCCTGATCAAGTCCTTGGGACCCGTTGAGAAGGCAGGCGTCGAGGTGGTCACGATCTGCCCAGGCGCCACGAAGTCTACCCTGTCTCGAGACGACTTCTCCATCGCTGTTCGGCTCCTCTTGAAACTGTTTCAAGCTATTCTCAGGAAACCGACAGAGCAAGGAGCCAGAGTCTACATGGTATCTGCTGATATGGCAGGGAAGGGCCACGGCGGGTTCTACTCGTATGGCAAAATCCAGGAGTAGGTCACGACTATCTTCCTCACGTTTTCAGAAACCTGCTGACGAAGTGGTAGACCTGCAGCAACGCTCGTTGGGGTCGAAAACGAGAAGTTGCAAGAAAAGGTGTGGGAAGATGTGCTCAAAGCCCTCCGCAAAGACGAGCCGCAAGTCGATACATTTCTGGCTCACATTTGAGGAACCTAAAGAATGGACAAGCATGCTCCCCACTGAGATGACTCTTCAGTCTTGGATGGAGCATTGGTCCGAACCCACTACTTGTGGGCTTGTGCACGTTCGTTGTCAACTTTTCACTGTCGCAATGTACGTACAGATTCAGTTTCTCCGATGCAGTGCTGCTTTTAATAGTAATGTAAACATTGGCGTAAGCCAAGGATTGACTAGGCCTCGCCTCGTTCTTTGAGCCTGCCGTATAATCATCGTGCACACTTCCGAGAACGCAATATAGCCGTTGGGCTTGGACAGTCGCTGCGTGAGGGCAGGGGGTGAGATTTGAAATGTGGAAGAATGCGCACTTGTGACCGACAGTCAAAGAGGATGCAGATGTGGTCCAGGCAAGGGACGTTGTGTAGGCTAGAGCTAAGACTTCATCGCAACTCTCCGAGAGCAGTCAGAGACGTCGATGAGGTTAAGTCTATCAGAAAGAGGAATTTCATTGCAGAGCGTGAGCAGACCGACCAAGACCAACTTTAGTCTAGTATCACTCGTAAACTCATAACTGAGATATCATCCCATCCATCGACCCTCCTCATACCTTCTCAACCTGAACACTTTCCCCCTCCAATTTCCCCTTCTCCAAAACCCCCGTCCGCGCCGCTTGCCCAACATCCTCAATATCCCCAAAGTCCACCCCGCCAAACAGCTCATCCATCCTCTCCAAACTAATGCCCTTCGTCTCTGGCACAAAGAACCACGCAATAAGCACCATGCACACGCAGAAGCTACCAAAGATAAAGTACGTTCCGTAGCCATGATTCCCGACTGTAACAAGCATGACGGGCGTAGCGCGGGCGACGACGAGGTTGAAGAGCCATTGCGTTGCGGCTGCGAGAGCGACGTTCAGACCTCGCAGGCGGGAGGTGGGGATCTCCGAGACGTAGATCCAGCAGACGGGGCCCCAGCCGAATTGGAAGAAGGCCGCGAAGAGGTACACCATAACGAGGGCGACGTATCCTGCTGGAGAGACGGGTTCTCCAGTGACAGGTGGGTCGAAGCGGACGTAGAAGCCTAGGTAGAACATGGCGATGGCCATGGCAATGCCGGTCCAGACGAAGGACCAGCGGCGGCCGAGGGTGTCTGCGAGGAAGATGAGGAAGAGGCCGCAGGCGACCATTTTCACGATGCCGTAGATTCCGGTGGCGAAAAGGGAGTTGGAGTTGCCGGTTATGCCTAGGTTTGTGAAGATCGTAGGGGCGTAGTAGTTGATTGCGTTGGTTCCTGTCATCTAGATGGGGAGTTAGGATGAGATGTAGAGTATGGAGGGTAGGTATCACTTTACCTGCTGGCATATCATCAACACGATCGATAGGATTGCCCGCTTGCGATTGCTCGGCACAGTCCACATCTCCTTCACGATCGGCCAGAAACCCTTGCCTCCGTTGACGCTGTTCAACTCTTCTTCCAACTGTCTCTGCATCTCCAGCATCTCTGCTTGAACATATGGATGATCTTCGGGCAGCTTCCTCACATGCGCCAACGTCCTCGAAGACTCCTCCCAGCGGTCCGTCCTCGCAAGCCATCTGGGCGACTCATTACAGAGGAGCATGCCGATGAACAGCAGCGTCGGCGGAAGACACTGCATCGCCAGCGGAACCTGCCACTGACCATTGCCCTTGATATGCAGTTGAGAGCCGTAGTTAATCCAGAACGCCAACATGGCCCCCATGGTCTCGAACAGCTGATACAGTCCCACCAACATCCCCCTCGTCGCTCGTGGTGCATTCTCGGAGATATACGTTGGCGTCAACATCGTCGCAGCACCCAGTCCGAGCCCCTCCACGAACCGGCCTGCATACAAACACCCGAGATTCCCTGAACTCGCCGCTTGCATCATTCCTCCCAACGCAGCAAATAGAGCCGCACCAAGCAAGCCAGGTTTCCGGCCCCAGCGGTCTGAGCATGGGTTTGCGACGAGTGCACCGAGAAAAGCACCACACTGCATGACGGAGACGATGTTGGCGCTGAGATTTGCGTCGGCGAGTTTTGCATTCGCCTTGCCGAGTTTGGAGTACCCAAAGGCGGTTTCGAAGGTGGGAAGGGTGATGACGCCGCCGATGATGCCGATATCCTTGATACGAACTTGTTAGTGTATGTATGTGTTAGATAAAGACGACTGGGATTGATATACCATGCCAAACAGCGTCCCGCCGAAACATGAGGCACAGGCGAGGAGGAAGACCCGAAGATTGTAGATTTCGGGAGGGTCGACTTTCATGGCATCGTTGCGCACGATGCGCGAGAGGAGGCGGTAGCCGGCGCCTGCCATTTTGATCGAATGTCTCTTGGTCAGATTACAATGGAGAGGGAGACGAAAAAGAAGTCAAGATAGACTCAGCGAGGTTGAAGTAAGAAACACACCCATGCCGGAGCTTGTGGGGCTTGTCGGGTATTGGCACATGGCCAAGAGCACGTCTTGAGGCAGAATGCGAGGGAGGATTGGTTCGTATAGGACTGCATGTCGTCGATCAATGCTTGAAATGGTGTAGTGTTCGAGTTGTCGCATGGGGTGTGTGGGGTCCCCACGTTTGGGGGAGGTGGCATGTGGAGGAGGTTTGGGAGGATTTAGCCGGCGGGTAAACTTGCGGGGTACTTCACTTCACTTGTTGATGAGATATGAGAGGGTTTCGACTCAATATTCGTCCCTCGATCGTTTCCCAATCATGATCTGGACCTTTGATGATGTTGAACTCCTCCCAAAATTTCCCAACTTCCATTCTGTTGGGCGATTCACTGGATGCTCACCAAATGAAGCAGTCCAATCGCTGTCAATCCTGTCGGTGTAGTTCAGGCCGAATATTTCATCCGTTTGGGTTTCGGTCACTTTCAGCGTTTCTTTCCCGAACTTGGATCTGATCTGATGCCTTAATGTCTTGTACTCTGCTCTCTATGTCTCTGCTTCGATTGTGTCCTGTCGACAGCTTCGTTGCCTCTGAGTTCTTGTCCTTATATCTTCCGTCGACCCGTTCTTTCTTTCTTTTGCTTGGTAAGTAATTGCTTGCACCCTGCAACCAAAACAGCGCCCACTCTCCACTGCTCTGCCCCTGACACAACAGTATGTCGTGGATGCGATTGCGTAGCTCAGCGTGGAGATAGAGGAGAGGCAAGCGGGACAGCTCTAGCGGAAAATTTGGAAATGCGGTGGCCAACTCGGTAGGGGCACGAGCGACAGCGGTGCCAAGTGAAGAGAAACGCTTCATACCGGGCGTACTTTCATGCTGCGGTATTTTTGCTGATGTAAGCGTGTACAACGGGCTCCATTCTAATTCAAAACAGGATGCAGAGTCCGCTCAGCGAAGCAACGGAGGGCGCAGAAGCAACGGAGAACGCAGTCGATGGCGCTACCGACTCTAGCCACGACGCAGTGGGCGCTCGACGCGAATCGACTCCAGCTCAACGCGAACGGCGACGACATAAGAGATAGAATTAGTAAAGCTGTAGCAGAAGCTATCGAGCGTACTAAAAGTGCAGACAAAGCTGCGCATTTCCGTCACGTATACGTCTTTCTCGTGATGCTAATACCCTTTTCGGCTCTAAGGTGAAGAAGTCGACCCCTACTACGAAGTCTACGAGCTGCAAGACGCAGAAACGTGCCAAGACCCAGAAGTTGTTGCTCCTATTCAGAAGAGTTCGTCAGGGACCCAGACAGCGTGGTGGAGGCTTGAGAGGGGAGCTCACGCCCGCATTGCTTCCGCGTCGTCGCCTCGAGCATGTCAACACAACAGAAGATGTCCGCTACAAGGCGAGACAGCTGGAATTATGAGTGCATTCCATGTACCGTAAGATAGTTCCACATAGAAAGCAGGCGCCCATGTCTAACGACAGCAAGGCGCCGAGAGGCTCGTCGGTCTTGAAATCGGCGGGAGTATGGCTCCAATGGTCACATGTGATCGGGGCGGATCTTCCTGTATCTGTCTGTGTGTGTAGTGCATGTTATACAAGAAGGTGACGCCGCAAGCCAGTGTCGTAGTCGTGTCGAGAGGTGATACCGTAACGAAGATTTGGGTGCCTCACGGGTCGGGCTCCAAGTCAGCAACTAACACCCGGGCAGTCGCCGTAGTGGTCAGCCAGCCAGCCTATAACATTCCGACCTGTTCCTTACCATGCTCATTTCCATCAAGATTATAGACTGATATCGTTCCCACGGGCCCCTGTCGTGGATCATCCGAAGCGCTAGTCACTCACTTGCTTCACTTGTTAACAACATCTCTCTCAGAGCAGCTACCATAGCACTCTCATAATCACCGGATTGATTCCATGGATATGCACCAAGCCCCGGAGAACGAGCGCCATTTGTGGCGGTATAACATCCGCAGCGAAAGACAAAACCGATCTACCGTCCATGAAATACTACGAGGGTCATTACTACCCTTACATCTCACTTGTACCTCCGCATTTTCATTCACTCGCCCAAATAGCTTATCGCGGCTTGGCAGAAGCTTACTCGGCTGGGCGGCATGCTAGTCAGCATCCAGCTTCCCAAACGGGTATAATCGACGCCGATGACGGCATGACAGCTTGCGCGGCCCACCAAACAAGACCTGTATCGCCACACTCACGTCCATCGTTCAGCTCGACGACATCATGGAATCTCTGGAATCATACGACCAAAATATCTCAAATCATCGCATGACAATACGACAAATTTCCGGCGATTGAGGCACAGTAATGAACGGACAACGAGCGGATCCTGCGCTTCAGGCGTGGGCACAGCCGCAATTGAGAGACTTTCTGCCCTTGGAGGATGAGCAGCTGGAACAGATAATAGCGTATGCGGCGACGCTTTCTGGTGCTGAAATCATTGATCATTTCACCGAACTCTTGGGAGACAGTCAGGAAGTCGTACAATTTGCGATTGAATTTAAGCAACGCAAGGCAGAGATGGCGGCAACGGATATATCGAAACATTCTCATGATGTGAAGATACCGAATGGCGCTGGAACCGAGAAAGGTGGGAGTCGAGACTCCAAGCTGGAGCCCGTTCAAAACGGGCAATCGCCATCAAACAACGGCGAGAAAGCACCACCGCCGACTTCAAACAAGGTCGCACCGCCAACAGGAGCTCCACCGGCGTATGCACCTCCTGCAGGACCTCCACCTGGACCAGGAGCAGACAGACGCAATATCCGGAATCACACCAACCAGGTCATCGAGGCAGGCAAACTGCGAGCGCGAGACGAACAAGAGATGCAGCAAGCACTTCAATCATTGCAGTACCAATACCGAATTTACAATAGCGACATCGAACCAGAGCACGAGTCTGACTTCTACTGCGGGTGTCCAATCCATCAGTACAAGCGGCGCAAGTGGAACCGATACGGCGTTCAACGGGAGTGGTCGAAAGCGGTGATGTATCCAGGCGAGAAGGCATACGACGACAACACCATGTACGGCAAAAACCAACTCTTCAGTGGCAACCCTTATACCTTCCGTGTGGTATCTCCTTATGGCTACTGGCAGAATACATGGGCTCCTCCGGCTCCGATACCTGGCTACTACACTCGATCGCTGATGCAGACGATTGAGTTGAACAATGCACTAAATCGGGAGGCACAGGCCAGTATCAACAAGAAGGAGCCGAAGCATTCAATCTGGGAAGAGAATCAACTGGAGGGTGCTCTTGGCAGGATGAACATCAGCGACGAGAAGCGGAGAAGCCTGGTTCCTACTGATGCTTCTTCTTCAGCCCGGCCAGAGCCAAAGTCGAGATTATCAAGCTTTCGCAAGACTCTTGGGATCAAGTCGTCTGACGAAAGAACCATTGGCAAAGCTGAGAAAGCTGTTGGTCATGGAAGCGACGTTCGAAGTTCCATTCTGCGGGAGGAACAAGGACGGTGGCCCGACGAACTGACACAAGCTCTCGTCACTGCCTATCAGCAACACATGGGCATGTACGGCAAGATTGCCGATCTTCGAAATCGAAGTCCCATCCAATATCTGCATCTTCTTCGAGCTGGATACTTCGAGCCAATACCGGTGGCATGGGCGAATGATCCCTCGAATCCTCTGAAGTTCAGCATTGAAGCGGCCGCCGGTTGGAGAGGCATCACGCCTGCGTGGAGAGGCTACGAAGATACAGCTGAAGAGAGATTGTACTGGGTGCTGAATCATCGCGAGGGAGCTCATGTTGTGTCAAGACTGAAGCCTGACTACATCTCTGAGATGAGGATGGCACAGGAACGAATGGCCAAAGCAGTCCCGCCGCCACCAGACTACTACTCAGCCACTGATCAGTGTCACATCCAGCATACCTCAGCCGGCTACTCGAAGCAAGTCATGCCTGCACCGCTGCGACTAGAAGACCGGCCAGAGACTGCTACAGACGACACAATGATCCTCCTCGATGTCTCTGGCTCTATGGACTTTGACCCAGTCCGCCCCATCTACAACGAATATCTAGTCACCGGCTGGTCAAGATCAACCCAACCCAAAAACAAAGACGTCGCCCACGCCATCATCCGCCGCTTCACCGACGCCATGGAAAACCACGACCACCAGTTCCAAGGCTACGACCTCGTCACCTTTGCCAACAACGCCCGCCATATCGGTACTATCAACCACCAGAACTTCGATCAGATGTGGCGGAACGTCCGACTGGGTGGTGGAACGAGAGTGATGACTGGCTGGCAGAAAGTCAAGGAACTTCATTTCCAGAAACACTCCGAGTCCGCCTCCCACCACCCCATCTACGGCTGGCAAGCTGGTCCTGAGACGCCCATGCTCCGTCTGCTGCTCCTTCTGGACGGTGAAGCAACGGATATGGACGAGTTCGAGCTCGATCTCCTCGGTCTCTCCTGGGCACACGTAACGATCTTCCTCATTGGCGTCGACGGCTGTCCGCACCACCATCGTCACGCGAACGAGTTGCAGAGGATCAGCGATGTCAACCATCACGTCAGCTTCGTCGATGCGCAGGGAAACTGTCCGGAAAGGTTCGTCACGCACGAGTTGTTGAAGAGACATTTAGGATATGAGATTAGTATGAGTGAGTTTGAGACCATGGAGGAGCTGCCAGCGTACTCAGAGACGTGAGTGAAATGTACTGTATATTGTTATGATATGTAGCGTAGTTACTTGACAGCGTTTGTAGTGGATAGTTTCACCCTTCAGCCAGCCCGACCTCACCCCAAGCTTGCCCTCTATCAACAACACAACCCGAGAAACATAACCTCACAACCGACATTCATCTCCATCGAAACACGACAGTCCACACCATCAAATGGCCCCTCCAACAATCACTCCCTTCCCCCGATCTCGGGGATACACCTCCAGTCCTAGGAGAGGTTACTTCGGCCCGCACGACTCTCGCTTCCCTGGGTACCGTGGCGTGCTGGAGAATCACTGGTAGCCTCTGGATCGCGTGGATGCGGGCTCACCTGCGGATTTTGCGAGAGCGTATTACGCGGGGAGATGGGATGGGGACGCGGGCGTGAATCGGTTTCGCGCGATGCAGCAGCAGTGGATGGGTCTTCAAGAGGGAAGTGAGCGGCGTTTGCTGGCGGGGTTTCTCTGAAGATATGAATAGGACTGGGGGTATGGAAGGACGACGAGGAGCTTGGACGGGGATGTTGGAATGGAGATACAAGGGGAATTGGATGAGGTCGGGTTTATTTTGCTCTCTACGCAAGGGCGACGGCGCCGGCTACTTCACATCGTCACGCAGAGCATTCTGGGCTCTAGATTCACTTGGCTGAATGCCTAGATCTCCTTCTCAACATCCCTCTCAACTCGCTGCCCGCGGCGTCTCCTCCCGACCCAAGGCGAGATACCATATGGCTTCTTACCTGGATCGATCGTCTACATTTCACATCAGCAAGGACCTACACAAGAGCAAAACGGGCCTCACCCAAGCCTGACAACCATTCCGTCCAAAATACCTCGTCCCTTCACCCCTAGGTCCACCCCCGAGGCAAACCTCGCCCAACTGCCTCGTACAAACGTCCTTGGAGACGGGCTGAACGGGAGAGCATTTACCTATAACGCACATCAATAAAACCTTCCTCGCCTCATCATCAAGCATTGTACGTACCAGTAACCTTGATCGTCCCGTAACCCACCGGACCCCACTTGAGACCGGTGCTGGCGTACTCAGAGGGAACGGTAAAGTCACGGCCGCAGAATGACCGGATTGCGTCAGGCAGCCAGATGTTCTTGGACTGGCACATGGAGAGGGCTGTGGCTGCTTCGGTCGTGGCGGCTAGGCCGAGGAAGACGGCTAGGAGGTTGGTGAGCTGCATGTTTGATGTTGTTGTATGACGGTGATTGGCTTGTGGTTCTTGCTATGTCGTGGTTGGATTGCACGGAAGGGGTTGGGAACTTGAGGCCTCATACGTATATGTGGACAAAGACGGGGCCTTGGCAGAAAGTACAATATCAAGAGTAGTAGTGAGGTCAGACGACCGCAAGCATAACGAATGTCTGCCGTTCGCCCCTGTCTTCCCCATACTCGATGCCCATAATTGCCCCTTCCCGGAAGCCAGTTCGTGGTCTTTACTTGTAGTCAGCAGTAAAGATTGCAGTCCCAATTGCCAGAATCCCGTTTGTCTTGTCGGCTTCGTCTGCTACGCTGGTCCTGACACCGATAGTAGGAAGATGGAGGACTGGGGTCCCAACTCGGAACAGTCGTGTCTGGGAGAGTCTCTTGTCCGCGGGGCATCCAGTCAAATCAGCATTGCCTTCTCGTCAACGAGTTCATACCAGACTTACTCGTTTCCGGGGATGCCAGTAGGCCACAACGTGGGGCCAGTTGGAGAACAAAGACCCAAGAGTGTTCAACAAAAGCCGGATCTCTTTCGCGGCGGCCTGGACAAAGAAGGTTCCACTGGGGCTTCTGAATGATACTTCGTAGCCAGGCATATTGGCAAAGATGACCTGGCACCGTCCTACATAGTTGATTGATAAGATCCGATAGGTATCGACGTAGTGGTTTCCCCGCTTGCTCATTCTTCAGCTATTCTTGATCTATTGCCCACCCGACAGAGGCGTCAGGGGCGTGGATCAAGTCTAGCGCATGCATGTCTTGGAGAGACAGTGTGACGTTTTTTATTTGGCAAATGGAGAAAACGGGTAGCCTGACCTTCTGTAGGAATGTTGTACGGTGCCTGCACCTGTTAAACTCACCCCTGAATTTTCTGTGAATCTTCACCTGTATAGCATTTGCACAAGAACGTATATCACCTGATCATGCCGCATTTAGGTGAATCCCACTATACAGCTGAATAGCATTGTTTGGTAGAAGGTGAAGGGCGGAAGTTGAGTTTAACACATGACGCCTGGCGGATTTTCAACTTCATCTACCGTGCTGGGTTCAACTTCTCCTCGCCACAAACACACACTCACTCCACAATCTGCAGCCATCCCCGTCCGTCGTACGCATACCAGTACTTCAACAACATCATCTATACCACGATCGCTCGAACAGATTCAGAGAAAATGGCGGCAATCGCGAAGCACCTCAAGGACGCCCAGCCCGAAGACCTCGTCCTCATGCGCATCATCGAGGACATGGCGAAAGCGTCTGCGCAGGTTTTCACGGGCCACGAGGACGAAGAGAGGATACAGCAGCGTATCAAGGGTTGCCAGGCACACGACGTCAACGACGAGGTGCAGGCAGCATACGAGAAGGACTTGTTGAAGCGCCTTCATGCGTACTTCTTCTTCCATGAGACGCGTGCGATCTTCAACTCTCACGGCCATGTTGCCACCCAGCGCCCCAAAACCACGAAGCCAAAGACCCAAGCGACCGCACCACCGACCCAGGCTGCACCACCCGCGGAGGCCGCCCCTGCCAATATCCCGAGCATCACCGTGACACCGGCGCCAGATTTCGACCTTCAAAAAGAGGTGATTCCAGTCGAAGACGACCAAGACGACGATGAACCAACAAATTTCTCGAACTCGACCAATGCTCTCACCACCATTCCCAAGAAGGGCAGCGAGGATCGTCAGAAGCTGTGGTCCAACTTGGAAGTCAACGAGAACGTGCTGGAGAAAGTGGAGATGCAGGGCAAGGAGGGACTCTTCTACAAGTCCCAGCCTAGCATCAGCAAGCTGCCGTTCGAGGTCAGCTTCAAGAAGTCCTCCATCCGCCCCGTCATGAACATCCTGTTCAACGGTGAGCATAGCATCAAAGATGCCCGGGTGCTCATCAACTGGGAGATTTCGTGCCAGTACCTGACGCAGCCACCCATGCCCGTCATGGTGGCCGTCAAGTTCGCCAAGGACACACAGGATGCCAAAGTCGATGCTGAGCTCGCACCAGCTACCATCGGCCAGATCGCAAAGGCGGCCATTCTTCTTCACGCAACACAGAAGAAGTATTGGGTGGACGGAGCGAAGAGCTGGAAGTGGGAAGTCATGAGCATCGCAAAGAAGGACCTGAAGGGCGAATTCAAGGAAGCAATGGGCTTGATGAAGTCGAACCCAGTCTTCCTGCGCGTTGGCCAAACGGTCTCCAGCTCAGAGACTGCAGTTCTGAACAGGAACTCCAAGGATCCTGAAACGCAGGTCGCCGAGAAGAAGGCACTGGAGGGAGACGAGGGTCACGAGAAGGAAGGTATTGGGGGAGAAAGTGTGATCAAGAGGGTCGAGAACAACACGCAGGAGGAATCCGAGCAAGGCTTTCGAGGAGGAATCAGCAGGTTGGTCGGAGGGTTCGTGCGGAAGGTGCTAGGATAGTTCAGAGGGAGCCCCACATCAGATGATGAAGGTATCGAAAGACCAGAGGGTTTGTCGTACTTCTTCATGGACTAGCACTCGGCGAAGTGCAGTGCATAGACATGTGTTCTGCAAACAGATCCGAACAGCGGTAATTGACTTTCTTCCCAATCCTTCTCATAGACCCTCTCCCTGTGCCCACTGGTGATCATGTCCTGGTGATCTTTGCTTTCGTTTCGAGCATCGCTCTACATCACGTTTGAGCCTTTTGCAACCGAGCAATCCCACAAGCTAGAAGGAGGGGCAAGTCTTCCTTCCATTGGGCCCTGGAATCCAGACGCGAAGTGCTCGGGCTTAACACTCGCCGAACGTTTCTTTGCTTGTAATGAATGGAGGGCAGCATGTTGGTGTCAGCTCAGAAAGGCACTTCACCGGG
The DNA here is from genome assembly GCF_010093935.1 of Zasmidium cellare ATCC 36951. NCBI lineage: Eukaryota > Fungi > Ascomycota > Dothideomycetes > Mycosphaerellales > Mycosphaerellaceae > Zasmidium > Zasmidium cellare. The sequence goes on along the minus strand of NW_022986997.1, from coordinate 143,556 downwards.
ACTGAGGTGGCTTGATTCCTCTTGCTCGTACAGGACTTTGGCAACCTTAGCTATCAAGATCCAGTCTTCCCTCCCCAGACGACAGCGTTCAAGCCCAAGTCCGAAACTAACCTTCATGTCTCGCTGCACCAGCTTTGGGTCAAAGAGAGACTTCCTAGGCCCCCAACCCCGGCCAAACTTTGCTGCTGTGTCCTCGAACTTTCCTCAGCATGTGGCTGTCAGACGGATCGTAGGGGCCGTTGAATGTTCACGCGCGAATCCTTTCTCGGTCATCTCGCGTTGCTTGCGTTGCTTGCTTGTCTTTTCGAGTCCGCCGTGGCTGAATGTGTCGTAGCCCTGGCGGAAGGAAGAACACTCCCACCACCGCCCCTGAAACGCACGAACCACCTCTTCTTCACTTCGATGTCGCACCAAGCTGCTTTAGAGCGCCGGGGAACTCTGGCAAGCCAAGGCGCTCTCGCTCTCTCGACGCGCCTGTCATCCTTCTTCTGCATCTGCTTGCGGACATCGTCGGCGTACAGGGCACGATGCTCCTCGACGTCGTAGTCGCGTGGCCAGGCACCGGAATCCTTGCAGACTTTGCTTCTCGCGGAATTGGTGCGGCGAATTCGCTCCTGCTTCTTAACGCCAGGAGCGACCCGCTTCTTAAATTGCGAGTGCATTTCCTCGTGGGTGATCTGTGTACAACTTCAGCTTCGTTCCCTTGCCTTTGCTGGCAATCGATTGCTTGTCCTTACTCCAGCCCACACCCCTGACCGGCACGCCATCCTGGTCTTGTTATTCGAATCCCCACCAAAAGCCGCCATGAACGATGAGCGGCAGGTCCACCTTCTGCTGGAGGAAGGCAGCCTCTGGAGAGATGTGATCGCTGCTCGTTTAAACGCGTCGTTGAGTTGGCTGCCGGCGAGATACGCCTATGGCTGACGCAAAGGTCATACCTCTCGGTCGTTCATCGATCGAATCGCGAAGTCTTGCAAGCTGCGGACGAGGGTTTTGTGCTTGAGGAGGTAGGCGTGGCCACCACCGATGCTGTCCCCTGCTTTCCGAACTCGCCGCCAGTAACCAGCTTCTTGCTCTGGATATGGTCGAAGATGCCGGAAAGATGCTGGTCGTGAGAAAGACTCTTTGTTGGAAGCTGCTTGGCGAAGAGCCGTTGAATACGTTGCGGCTGCTCTCTGAGTGAGGCTTGCCGTTCCAAGTACTGCTGCGTTCTTCTTCGTGTTTTGTTTTCGTGTCAAGACTCGTTGCCCGACTGATGTTGTCGCATCTCGCAAACTAGTCGCGTCACGGGGCGATTCGTGAACAGGCGCGTTCGTCGGTAGGCCGTTCTGATAGAGTGCGGTGCTTGTGGCAGCGTGAATCTTCTGCTTGCTGTGCGCGTCGTTCGGTGCTGCAAGATTGAGAACGGCGTTTGGTGAAGCCAGCCTTCGATGCGCGGGCTGGCTGTCACTCATTGCACATGTGGAATGGATGTCAGCCCAGACCGTGTTTGCCGTGTTTGGACGATACCGTCGCGTGTTATCCAATAGCCGTACGATGTGCAGCAGGTGCGCGATTGCTGGATGCGAGGGTGTTATTGAGAAGGACATAGACCTCTACTGGGCGTGGGCTTGCGCGAAGTGCTGGATGATACTCGCGGTGCTGGTGGTGGTGGATGAGGCGTATGTAATAAGACATAGACGGATACACAAAGATGATGCAAGCAAGACGCTATGGATATCATGCCCATATCGAAAGGTTGTGGTGGTGGGTGTGCGTGGCGGTCGTGATGGTATGCGGCCTGCAGCAGGACTACAACATCATCAAGTCACCAAGGGTATTGCGTGCACTACTGTGGAATAATGATGATGTTATGCGTGCATAGAATAGGCGGGAGAAGAATGGGTGGAGTGTTATATGGTGAAAGAATCTATCGTCAACATATCCTCTCAGAGCAACGGCTCTGAGTTGGATGGGGGAATGGTGTAGCGGTTTAGCGGGATTGGCGAGGGCGGTAGTTCGAGCGGGGTTCAAAAGGTGCGTAAATTTCATATCTCTCTTGTGACGTGACATGGCAACGGCAACGTCATTGGCACGGCGGTACGAAAAACCCGATCGCAGAGGTTTCTTAGGTCCACCACCGGGGTGGGCATAAGTTTTGTCTTTTTTGGCTCTTTTTTGATATACTCGTGGCGATGACTACGGGTGCGAGCACTGGCTTCTACCTGGTATGCATCTTCTTTTGCTGTGCGGCTGTGGGCGTGTTGGCGGGTTTTCATCTCAGCTGGTATGAGCGGGGCTTTGTTTTTGTCGATATTAAGAGCATTGTGATCTTGGATCGATCAAAGTGATCGTAAATCAATGGTCAAACGACTGCAGTCTCTTCTCAGAATGGGCCACGGCACCCAAGATCGACCACCTGCATCTCAACATCGTTCACGAGCAATGAGGAATTATTATTTCTTTTTGTCGTTGAGACATGTTGCAAAGCCCAAGTTCGCTCAAAAGTCTTGGCAGCGGCAGTACCAAACTTCGACTTGTCGCTTCGATTCTGCGTCTTCCAACAACACCACACTTTCATTTTCGACGACCGGCGAGCTCCACCTCGACGGCAGAACAACGGCTCGTGAGCAAATACAAGACGTCACAGGTCTGTCGAGGGTCTTTCTTTTGCCAGAAACCAGTCACTGACTTCACACGCAGTTTCCGAACACCCCATCATCTGAGGGCGGTTTCACATCCCTCTGACTCTGCGACGAGATTCCAGTGCGACAAGTCGATCAGGCTCTCGATCACTGGACGGCTCACCCTCACCCATCAGCGTGTTGGTCGTGCCGTTCGCGACATCACTCACTATTGATACTGAGTCGACAGCTACTCGCCGACACTTCCGATCACTTACCTCGAGTCACCATGGCTGTCGATGAATGCCAGCGTCAAGTTGAAGACGATGTTTCATCCGGTGGAGGAAGCTGAGGAGAACTGGACCAAGCAGAGCAGAGACTTCCAGTCCGCGGACACCTACATCCGCCAGCCAGAACCGGACGGCGGCTTCGTCATCAATGGCCCAGAGCCAATTAATGGCGCTGTTGCGAACCCGATCATCTTCACGGACACGAAGCTGGGCAGGTGTATCAAGTACAAGACTGGAAAAGGCAAGGCCATCGCCATCCTCAACTTGAGCAACGTCATTCCCAAGTCAAGCTGCAACGACATGCTTCTCACACAACCTCCCATCAAGAGCGTCGGCTTCGTCAATTCCACACGTGAGTACTTCCAGAACGGATGCGTGGTGGTCAACTCAGATGGCGTCACGGTGGAAGAAATCTTGGAGAAGTGTGGTCCATCTGCTCATGTCGCTGTCGACCTTGGGAATGTGAAGGTCATGGAGCTGGAGTACATGGAGAGGATGAGAGCAAAGGGGCGGTACATGGAGACTTGGCGTGAGTTATTCATTGACGGGTTCACGGCTGGATGGCGGTTGACGCAGTACCTCGACGAAGACGACATTTCTCGGCTTGCTGCGGTCAACCTTGCGCTGCTGTGGAGATATAGGCCTCACGTTGCGAGAATAGTCTTTCCACGAAAGTGGTAGATCAAAGTTGGATCGTTTGTGCAGGGGGAGACAAAAGCCAGCAAACAGCAAGGGAGGGTATATCAGTTGAAGCCTCATTCTTTTCAGGCAGCATTAGACCTTGTTATTGATAGTGACCTGTATACGTGTTCCCCATTTCGATCGTATACTTTACATCATGAGGTGCGGTGGTCCACTCCACACACTGAAAGCCAGCTTCTCGGCCATGTCGACACACGACTTCGCCCGCTTCTCCTTCGCTTCATCAACTTCTACACATCACAATATTCGACCCCCTCCCACCGCCAGACTACTGTCGCATACCTATCTACCTCATCGACTGCGTAGTCACAGCTATATCCACAGAGACACCATGGCTTCTGGCAATGAGATGACTCCTATCGAAGAGACTTTTAACATCACCGAACTGCTTGAGGGCCTCCTCCTCCAAGTTCCTGAGGGCCAGGCACGTCGCATGCACAGCTATCGCAGCAAGACCATTTCTATCACCAACAACATTGAAGGATCGATTCAACTCCGGCGCCGGCTGTGGTTCGATCCAGCGCCAGTACCTCACCACGGCGACCACTGGTTGCTGAACGACAACACGCGCCAGATCACGTCTCTGGTTCCCACGCAACCGCTGCTGCTAGGGCCACATCTTCACCTATGTCAACCGTATACCTTCAACCGCGACTACTTGAACGACTCGGCGAACGGACCTCTCTTCCCAAGCCAGATGCACCCAAACAGAGCAAATGGCACTTTGGCAATCAACGATGATGTGTTCTTCATCCGCGATGGACGTAAGGACTTGGACTGCTTCATAGTCCAGCCACCACTCACATCTGCGAGCATTTTACACGACGGAGCCAGCGTTCTTGTTTTCAACCTGAACGGCATCAGAGTGAGAGACGTGCGCGACGCCATGAAGAGGGCAGATCCAGCTGCGCGCGAGGATTGGAAGATTTGGATCGCTGGTGCCGTTTTCGTACCTCAATCTGCCATCACCCACGTCAGGGAATATGGCTACCTTGAAGTAGCGAAAGGGCTTGGGGAGCTGTTCCACGACAATACCCTGCACTGGAATGCCCCTCAAGGCACCAACAAGCAAGTGCGGCAGCGAATATACCGCCACCTGGCACCGTCAGACCTTTTGAAAGTCCAACAAATCAGCAAGCCTGTACGCGATGCCATGGACTGTCCTGCTGTGAAGGAACTTCTTTTCTATACCCCCTCTCAGCAACAGCAAACTTGGGTGATCGACATGCAACAGCCCATCCAGCCTCTCGTTGGCCGCTTGACCGACCCCAGCGATGTGCATAGATTATGGTGATCGCTCGGAAGAGAAGATCCAGGGAGAGAGCGATACTACGTCAAACCTGTGGCAAATGTCAATAACGCCGTCTTCGCCCTGCCCGAAAGCAACATCTACCAGCAAGTCGCTGAGTGCGAAGTAGAGCTCGTCTTCAAACCTTCACTCAGCACCGTGTATGATGACAGCAATCTGCACGAGATGTTGTTGACTTCGGCGCCGATTCAAGAAGCCGATGTCCTGGGGAATGGTTTCGAAAGCTCTATCCGGGAACAACGACCACTCCAGGTCAAAGACATTCTGCAAATTTCGCTGCAGCCTCAGTCTGGGCGTGTCTTTGACCACATACTGGTCAGACAGACGACGTGGGACTGGATGCAGAACAACGTCAGTGAAGTTGATCGGGAAGAAGTGCATGGAAGATGGAAGGATTACATGTGGTACCTCGCGTGGAAAGACGCCCACGAAAGCTGAAAGCATTGTCGAAACAGAGGTTTCTACTCTCCAGAGTCTCCTCTTGCTGGCATTTTGTCCCATGTCTGAAGACTGTGGAATTCTCTTTCCTATACACCTTTGGTTTCGATGTCTGTCGTTCTGGATCCCCAATTCATCGGCGTCTCTCACTGATTAATGCTACTGTTCTTCTCCTTTCCTTTATCCCGGCTCGTCTTGTCCAGTTGGAACTTCTCCACTCCACGGAGCTGTTCATACTGATCTGATACAGACGGTGCGGGAGTTGCCGCCCGCTGTTTGGAGTGAAGATGTGAAACACGACGTCAAGACAAGCATGGCGCTAAGACACTCAAGCGTGAAAGCTTAATTTGAGACCCATGTCATGATCCACTGCACATTCACAGAGCACTTTCAGCCCATTTGCATTTTCATATATCCACTCAACCGCTTCTCATCGTCCGGTAAGATTGGCATGTTCTTCAAGTCGTCCACCAAGACGTCGCCTTGATCGAATATTCACAGTACTGCCACAGGCTGAGCCCATTATCCTGGTAGGGGGCCCCATTGTCAGAAGCAACGCCTGCAGAATTCGTCCTATCTCGATCATTGAAGGAATTGGCAGTCTCCCAAGTCTTCCTCACGGCCGAATGCGGACCCCTCGGCCAGCTTCAAAGCCATGACGATATTGATGCGGGGTTGCTCGGCGCCCTGAGCCAACAAAGAAATCCAAAATCCCAGTATTGCGGCATCTGCAAACGTGCGAAGTAACAATGTCGACAGGCCTATCAGAGACATACGACCACACCGGCAAGCCGGTCAAGCATGGCCGAGCCAGAGTTAACGGCATCCGCATGCATTATATCACCGCAGGCCAAGGTCCACCTCTTCTCCTACTCCACGGCACGCCGAAGAACAGCTTCTACTGGTATCGTCTGTTCCCACTTTTGACCGAGCACTTCACTCTCGTCGCTCCAGATTTGCGAGGGTTCGGATATACCGACAAGCCTCCCACGACCGATGGCTACGATTCCAAGGAGCAGGCGGCCGACGTGGCAGATCTGATGACGCAGCTGGGCCATGAGAAGTTCCATCTGCATGGCGAGGATCGTGGAGCGGATTATGCGTATGCTGTTGCGGGGCTGTACCGGGAGAGAGTTTTGACGCTGTCGTTTTGTGAGATGCTGTTATCGGGCATTGGGCTGGAGGAGTCAGCACTCTGGTCGAAGGAGAATGTTACAGCGCAGTTTAGGCAGGCCGGGGTTTGGTGTTGGGTGAGTATCAAAGCACAGGGCCAAGTCTGCCGATCATTGACGTTCTTCACAGCACCTCCCATTCTTCTACATCCCGCATATCCCCGAAATGCTAATCCAAGGCCACGAGCGCGAGTTCTGGGAAATGTTCATCAAGCAAGAATGCTACAATCCCACGACCGTCGAGCCCCTCGCCCTCGACCACTGGATCGAATGCGTCAAGCAACCAGGCTGTCTCCGCGGCATTCTCGAGACATACCGAGCGGGTTTCAAGAACGGCGATATCAACCAGGAGCTGGCGAAGGAGAAGCTGACGATTCCGGTCATGACGATTGGGGCTCCTGAGTTTTTTGGTCCGAGAGTCAAGGAGTGTGCGGAGAAATTTGCTGAGAAGGTTGTGAAGAGTGAGCTTTATGAGGAGTGTGGGCATTCGTTGGCGTTGGAGAAGCCGGAGAGGTTGGCGAAGGATTTGTTGGGATTTATGTTGGGGAAGTGACGAGGAAACTATACCAAAGTGTACGACCTGTTGAAATCCATGCCTCGCATGCTGATGTTTCCCTTACCGTTGGGCGGTTTCTTGTCGGTCCAGAGGGTTCTCCTGAATTAAGATCGATCCATTGTGGATCAATGACTGACATGTACCTTCTGCTCCGCGCTTTCACTGTCTCTGTAAGATCCAGAAGGATGAGTTCAAGAGAGTCGGGCAATTAATAGCGCTGTCAGTGCTGCTCCTTGGACAAACCGTGTCGTTTTGTCTGGCCGCCTGGACTCGTGGCCTCAAGAAGATACTAGGAGAAGGCAGAATCTAGTCCAACTATCTGCTAGCCTCAAGCGTGAGTCTGAGGGCTTGAAGATCCATGTAGTTCCTTTTTCTCTCGCCTTCTCCTGCAGGTAGGGAGTTTCAGTAACTCAGACATTGTTCTATCAAGCCTAATGCGAGCAGTCACCCAATCAAGCAGGCTACCCGCCCTCCAGCGGAGGATGGACTCAGTGATCAAGTGAATGCTGGCGGAAGCGCACATCCTAAGATGTCGAGCGTCGCGTGTCGACTCTGCTTCTGTGCCCCACCCCCTGGACTTCTTCTCCCGGCGTCGCCCCTCTGCGTCTGTCTTCTCAAAACACCCCGAATTGTCCAAACACCTCGTCAAACACCGCGCAGCCTCCAGCGTCGGCATCAAGAACTCTCACTTTACACGACTCGCTCTCTTCGATCACTCGTCCCTCGACCGACCTACCTCCCTGACGAACACCATGGGTCGCAAAGATCGCAAGACCATCTCCTCCGGCAACAACGGCACGCCAAAGTGGACCGATGAGCAGCGCCAGGCTCTGCGGCTCTGCTACAAGCTCTGGAACCTCACCGACCAAGAAGTCAACGCCCTCATGCACCGCTGCTACCCTGAGTTCCGCGAGACTGCCGGCCGCAACTACACCTACGACCACACTCGCGACGAGTACAAGCACCGCTTCTCCAAGCGGCGCTCGAAGCGCTGGCACGCCATCGACCGCCCGAACAAGTTCAACAGCACGCGGTACACGCAGGAGGAGATCGATGAGCTGTATCGCGTTCAGGTCATGGTCGAGGACGCTGCTTCTGCTGGTCCTGATCAAGATGCCATGCAACTCACGCCTCGAGAGAATGCGCCTTTCCCCCTCACCTACCCGAACGGCATCGCCTCTGCTCCAGTTGTCACCAGCACAGTCCGGTCCAGCCACTGACGAGAACGCCGACACCGCTGAGGACAAGGGCGTCAAGACTGCTGATGCCAGCGTCGAAGACGCGACTGGAGAACAAGACGAGGATGAAGACAAGTATCCGGAGGAGTTTTTCGCGTTCGACATCACGCAGCATCTTGACGACGAGGATGATGCTGCTGGAGCTGAAGCGGATGCGAAAGAGAAAGATGAAGAGGAGGATACGCCAACAGCAACGGCACCCACACGGTGCTCTGCTCGCCTCCGGGGCAAAGCGTGGAGATTGAGAGGTTCGGTCTGCAGCTCTGAAAGCAAGATCTCATCACGAACAGTACCTAGCCGTTGGGCTGGAGCGTCGGCGCAGCAAGCAAATGCTTAGGCGCAGCCATACAACTCGCAGCAGCATGTGGAGATGATGGAGCTAAGGGATGCGGCGCTGGATGGGACTCTCACAACCGCGGAGGCATAAAAGCAACGGCTCCGATCCGCAACGACGGTCCACGTGGCATCTATTCATTGTCAGACCAACCTCATGAGCTTCGTTGATCGACTCTCCACCACGACTACGATTCCACCTGGAAGCATATCCGAAAACGCGAATGGACTTCTGGTCAGGTCTTGAGTAGACTGCAGTATCCTGCTCAAACACGTGTCTTCACGTATATATGCTGCTCACGTCGATAGACCGATAGAGGGATCCACCCGGTCGGCGTTCGATCTCGTAGCAGCATCAAGTGTACGCAAGTCTTTCGTACGACTAAAGATCTCCCTTATCAGCCTCATGCCTTCTCTGTTGTGCACACCGCTTTCACCTCCCACTCTGGCAATCTGTCTGCTCAAACTCGTCAGCCTTTTCATCACTCTGTATTGATGGGTGCCTGAGTTACTCTTTCCCTGAAGTGCTCTCCTCCTCCGTGTTCGAGAAAGACTCATGTCATGCTCGCCTCCCTCAAACCTAGAGCAACTAACCCACCAGCGGTCAATGCGCAAGGCGATGCAAGTAACGAACCACGAGCGCACTACATATTCAGGCTAAGAGACAACACGCATCCGGTTCCTATGAGGCCTGAGAAGTTCACTCCCAGGAAGAATGCGAGGTGTTGCAGCTTGTTTCAATGTCTTTCCACGTCTTGTCAAAAGTCATCAGCAATTTTTAAGTGTAGGCGACACTCGAGAGATTTGCGTATCCAAACGAGCGTCAGATCCATGTCCGTCGGACAGCGCATGAAGCATATGTGTAGAAGCGTTGTTGATAGAAGCTCTAAGGAACAAGACCATTTATCACGCACGACTTGACTGATCCTCTTTCGTGTTCGAAGGGCTTAGGACTCAAACTGAGGTTGACAACGGTGGACCCAAGGTCTTTCAAATAAAACATACCAAACCCTCGTTTCTATTCATGAACCATCGGCGACTCTCTCTTTCCAACCCCGGCATTCCTCCTGGAGCCTATACCAGGTGGGAGATCCGCTCGCTCTGAAGGGAGAGCGGCATCCCCCACCCGTTGTATTGCTCCTCCGAGTACTTCTTCTTGAGGAGGCGCGCGGCTTCCGCCGTCACCTTCGCGTGCTGGACGGTGCGTGCTGGAAGTGATGCCAGAACAGTCTCATCACCGCTGAGAGTGAGGCCTGACGGTGGCCTCCTGGACTTTGATGGTCAGTAGATGTCTGAGGAATAGAGGGGTTGGTGGTGCATACATACCGAAGTTCAAGATTGCTCGTGCTTGACCTCAGGCTCCTCGCTGCCAGAGACTCCATCGTCCTCATCGCAATTGCCGCAACTCTCGTCAACGGTCTCTTGTTGTGGTGAAGTATTGTCGGTTCTCTGCTGATGGCGGTCGTGGCGCTGGTTGCCGCCGTCTTGGCAATAGTTGTTTGCGTCTATTTCCACTGCTTAGATGGATGCTGGGAGGACATCTCGAAGGCGAGAAAGAACGCGGTGTTGCTGCAATGGTCGGGAAGCATCGAGGTGAGAACGTGATGTGGATGTTTTGTTGGGCCTCGAATCTGTGCTTGGATCTGCATTGAGCGTAATCACGTGCGTGCCTCTGCAAATGGAAGGAGCTTCCGCATACTGCTTGACGTCGACCGCTTCAATGCTTCATTCTCCCTCCCGTGTATCTGACCCAACGCCAAGGAACTCGACAATGACACTATTAACCCGCCGCAGCATATACCACTGTACGGAGTCACATGCAACAATAATGCATACATACAATTTCGAACTTTGTGAAAATCTCGTCTCGGGAACCGTATTAGAAGGCGGACCACAAACTTCTCTTATACTGTCTACAGACTATCTCGATTGCTTTCGCAGCATCTCTTGTCTCCACGCAACCCCGTTGCCAGACACTACTTGCTGCTTTGCTGCTTTGCTAGTGTCCGGGACGCAGATCTGAACAATTAGGAATCTACAGATCATGAGACCATGAGAACATATCCAACAGAAAGAATCACAACTATTCCGTCAAGCATTCTCACCGACAGCGGTGCCACCCAATGGACGTATACTCGCACAAGCCAACTTCCGGTATCTGGCAACCGCCAACGCGCGTACTTGGAAAGCAGCCTTTGACTTTCGCAGCCAGAGTCCGTCAAATTGAGTCCCATTCGCGGCCGCCAGTCTCGTCCGCGTCATCCTCGAGGGAGCACACACAGAAGAACCCGCGCTTCGCGGGACCGAGCGATACGAACACGAGCCGTCCGATACGACATACTGCACGGCGAAATTTTCCCGAACCAGATAGCCCCTCGCTCATGTCCTGTTAACCGCGTCCTTGGGCAACGGGCAGAAAATGTTGTGTATCAGAACTGGTTTCAGATTTGCCGTTGTTTCTGTGCACTGCCGGCTTTTCGTGCAATCAGAAATCCGTACAACTACCGCCGCCGTCCCATACCCCCACTAGCGCTGCAATAATGCCATTTTCGCCGATGAACGGTAGGATATTTGACATCGGCAGTTCCACGGCTAAGTGGAGGAACAAATGCTGGAGCCTGGCCGGTTAACAAACTACATAAAAAGATTTTGTGTGGAGAGTCTCCGTCAGCGATTTCCCTCCCTTCCCTCCCTTCGAACAATTGCCCGCGCCATGAAGATGCTTTTTACCTGTCTCTTTGCTCTGCTGCTGTCTGCCAAATCTCACGCAGATCAATTTCCATGCAAAGCCAATCCTTTGGACGGCTCTTGGCCTTCTGAGTCGGAGTGGGCAGCATTGAACACCTCTCTCGACGGTCGCCTTCTGCGTACCCAGCCTATTGCATCTTCCTGCTGGCACACTACCAACTTGGACTCGCCATTCTCTTGCTCAGCTGTTCAAGCCAACTGGAGCTCAGGTCTCTTCCATGCGTCAACGCCCGAATCTATCGACGCCTCAATCTTCGCCAACAATTCATGCCTTCCATCTGGGGTCGATGGCTATCTGGAAGGCAAAGGCTGCAGGCTTGGTGGACTCCCATCCTATATTGTGAATGCGACGACCGAGCAGTATGTCGCGACGGCGATGAAGTGGGCCACGGACCACAATGTCAGAATCGTGGTCAAAGGAACAGGGCATGACCTCAACGGACGGTGAGAATCCATATCATCCTCTATTCCTGCTGGACTGACTTCTATCATAGTTCGAGCGGAGCCTATGGAATCTCCATTTGGACTCGTCACTTCAATCACCTCAAACGTCATACCACATGGAAGGTACCCGGCTCGAATCGAACAGAAGATGTCTTCATTGCAGGCAGCGGACTGATGTGGGGCGATGTCCTCCCAGAAGCCCTTCATCAAGGTCGTGTCGTCACAACAGGTCAGGACCCAAGTGTTGGTTTGGGTGGGTACATCCAAGGTGGTGGCCATGGCCCATTGGCAAACACCTACGGCCTGGCTGCACAACAAGTACTTCAAGCCACTATTGTCACAACTGAAGGCCAAATTCTCGTCCTCAACGAGTGCGAAAACACCGATCTCTTCTGGGCCATTCGCGGAGGCGGTGGCGGGCAGTATGGTGTAGTCACAGAATATGTGATCAAATATCATCCTGCACCGTCAAATGTGGTCACGGGGACACTTTCTCTCGCTCCTGTCGACGAGAGCAGGGCCAATGCGTCTTGGAACGGAGCCGCAGTACTGTTTCGTCACCTGCCCGATCTTATGGATGCCGGTCTCGCCGGGGCAATGAGCATGGCATCAGGATCCACTGCATCCAGATTCAATCCATCTTTGCCCAATGGCACCAACGGCGCCTCGGTCACTCAGGTTTTCTGGGCTTTCAACACGACCGCTGAACAGGTGCAGGATCTGGTTCGCCCAGTCATTGACAAGATGCGCGTCTATGGCAACAAGAGCACTTTGTCCATCACTTTCGATCCGAAAGATGTGGGTGACTACTCAGCTTTCTACAGTGCCATCTCTGGCAGCAACACGGCGGGCCAAGGCGGCATCTCTTCTAGTCGTCTGCTCGGCCGGGATGAGCTTCTGGAGTCGCGCCACGACTCGCTAGTCTCGTACCTACGCCGCACAACCGCCGCCCAGAATCAAACCGCAGGGACGTTCCTGACTGTCGGCCTATCCGGCGGCCCAGGCGTCATCAACACACCCGACTACCGCTGGGGTGCGTTGAACCCATCTTGGCACAAAGCGTACCTGCACTTGCTCGTGGGTGGTGCATCGACAAGTCCCAACGAAACTACCTCTCCCAGTCAAGCCCTTTCGAAGAATGCCGAGTGGATCGAGGAGAACAAAGAGAAGTTGTGGCGGAAGTGGGCGCCTGACATGGGGGCATACATGAACGAGGCCAATCCGTACAACAGCAACTGGAAGCAAGACTTCTATGGCTCGTCTTACCACAGACTCCTGGAGATCAAGAAGAAGTACGATCCCGCTGAAAGCTTGTTCGTTTTGTCGGGCGTGGGTAGTGACGGCTGGAAATATGACCTACAGGATGGAACCCTGTGTCGAGTCTAGTGATACGCAGACGTCCCACTGGGCTCATCAGGTCGTCGAGTTGCTCATCAACAACGGCGGTTGATGTGTCATTGTGTGGATTCCCAAGGAGTCTTCATGGGCTGGTGTCCGGACAAAGACACGGCAGATAACCCTTTCACAAAACAATGCACACTTCTCGATATCAACAATGCCATTGTCGTTCGAAGGGCATTTAAGTACATCACGCTTCTTTTCTGTTTTGGGAGAGCCCACCTGGAAGCGTTCGAAACCACACTCGCACGTAGACCGGTTGTACCGCACCGTCGCTTCGAGCACTTCCCCTGCAACCTGAGACTCCAAAGAAAGCCGCGCGCCCAACTGCTCCATCGTCATGGCTTCCGATTTGAACTTGACGACCTCTGTGACGTTTCAGTTCGTCCTAGCGCAGTCGACGTATCCAAATCTCACCCGATCATGCAACAACACCCCAAACCTCCGCCTCATCCGTCAAACGCTGATGCTTCCCATGCAAGCCAGATGCTCGACATGCGGTAAGTCTCACGACTTTCAATTGCCGCTGAGCGACCTCAGTCACGGCACTGACAAGTCGAGGTGGTACGTTGGGGCTGATGCTACGATTGTTCCTTCCTTGGACGAGATTGACTCGCTGGGTGGTGATCAGAAGTACTTCCACTTCCATGGCATCAAGGTCAAATCACGGACTTTCGATAAGGCACATATGGAGACGAACACTGACAAGGATGATGTATTCCACACCCACACGGTGAGCATGAAGGGGGAAATCGCAGCCGTTCTCGAGCAGCTCGGTGCTCGGCTGGGCAAGCTGTACCCAGGCCCCTTTTGGAGGAGAGTCTGGACGTCCACCTCGATGCCTGGCTGTACCAGATCAAGAAAGCTCCAGGCATGCGCTCGATCGCTGAGCTTCTCAAGGGCGTGAAGGTAGCACGGATCCTCGACATTGACCAGGTAGACTCCAAAGGCCCACTTAGTTTCAGCCAGCAAGCCTCCACATTCGACTCAACTGCAGTCATGGCCTGGATCGACGTCCTCACCAAAGTCGTTCTTCGCGCCCACTACGCCGAGGGTACGTTCTTCGCTTGGCAGTTCTCAGGCGATGGCGAGTATCGAGCACCGAGCTATGATGCCGAGCAGATGCTCAGAGACCTGCACGTCAAGAAGAGAACGATGAGGTACTACCGGTCCAGCAAGAAGGACGACATCTCCCAGCGTGACGAGGACTTGGCAGCAGCTCTTGGGTCCACGTTGAGAGGTGATCTCCTTGGTCCACTGGCTATGCACGTTGCCAATACTGCAATCGCAAACACGAACCATGACAGGGTGAAGGAGACGATTGGGCAGAAGTTGAGGGCAGGTGGGTATGGACGGTACAACGCCTCTTACATTGAGGCTGTTGGGGCTGCTTCCTCGAATAAACCACGCTCACATGGTCGGAGGTCTTCGTGGGTTTTCATTTAATAGACTCCGCATGTAGAATTAGCTGGACAGGTTGAAATTGGGTGGCTTTCTGGCTTCATAAACTTTCGTGTTGTTTCTCAACACAACGCATTTCGCTGTTCATGTGTTCTTCGTGCAACGTCCTTGTCGAATCTCTGTCTTCTCGCCTCTATGGGTCACAACAAGACCAAAGTCCCTTCCTTTCGTTCTCTGCGAATCTTCAAAACAACGCCGCGTACTCAAATCAGAACTCCAAACAAAGAGACCCAGTCATCCATTGTCCCAAGTCTCGCTCATGCTATTGGCTATCTCGGTCTTCCACCCATCCTGAACGCCCTTTTAAGCCCAATCCATCGCATTTTCCTCCACTTTAACAGGTTTGGCCTTCAGCTTCTTGATCTCGCGCTCGGGCTTCTCCTCCCAATCTCCTTCTCCCTCCGTGTTGTCGATGTCTCCCATCTTGCGCTTGCTGCCGGCTAGGGGTGGAATGACCGGCGAGCCAAGGCGGAATGGTACGGGCGAGCTCAGGTATGCAGCGTCTGAAGACTTGCTGGTGGCGTCGCGTTCTACGGCCTGGTTCTGCAGCTCGATGGCAAGACGGTCGGTCGAGCGGCGCGTAACTCTCTTCTTCGTAGTGGGTGAGAGGAAGGAGCCGGGAGTTGGAGAGATGGCGAAGTCGCTGTACTCCTCGTCATCAGACCAATAGATGTTGTTGGTAAGACGCGCTTTCTTGGTGATGGGCTTGAAGTGTGGTGCCATGCCGGAGGAGATGAAGTCGCGATCCTCGACTCCGCTGTCTTCGTCCTCTTCCTCATCCTCGCTGTCGCTGTCGCTGAACTCGGCCATCATGTCGTGGTAGGCGCGAGCGCCGTCGGAGACGCCGTCGTCGAAGTCATCGTCTTGCTCGAGGTCTTCTTTTGAGTCGCCCGGAGAAGGGTTGCGTAGAGGCGCCTCATGGGCGTCCGCGGGCTGCATGGTCACTTCCATCATTGTTGGCTTCAGGTCATAGGTCATGTCCGTCTCCATGGCTTCAGATTGTTGTAGACTGAGGATAGTTCAGCGTTGGCTTGGTTGAGATTGATGAAGACGCGACGCCGCGATACGAACTGTGTGGTGATGGTGTTGACTTTACTGCTGAGAGAGTTGGCGGTGGGGCGACAATGAGGGGCCTGTCGCCAATGTTGGGATTTGCAGCGTTTGTTTTCTGCCCCAAGGCGTTTGGAGACGTGACGTGCAGTTATTGACGGTGAACGCGACTTTTGGCTTTTCGTGCGCCCTCCTCCGAACATTCACTCGCTCCCTTCCGCTTCCCGCGATTGGCGTTCGACGTCTTGGCATTCGCATCTCACCCCTCTTACATTTTATTAACTTTGAAAGCAATCTGATAAAATAGCGCTCTTTTTTCATGGGCTGCGATGTCTTCACAGCCGTCGCTGGCAAGTTGTACTAAGTGCTACCTCCCCAGCTAAAGCACGGACATTCTCGTTAACAACGATTGTAGAATCGCGGGACAGCTATTCAATAACATTTTCAAGATGATAGACGCACGACTACTGCTTAGAAGGCGTTCGCAGTGGCACTGACAACGTCTGACAACCAGAGCCATTACGAGGCGCCTCAAGAACCGGAGCGTTCTCACGAGATGTCGAATCAGGAACTTCGGAAGAGACTGAAAATGTGGGAAAGCAGTAGGCATCGAAGGATGTATTTCTGAAAGACTAATCTACATGATGAAAGCGAAAACGCCGGACTCCCAATTTCCCAGAACCGTCAGCTCGTCAAGCTGTCTGGATGCGTTGCTCTGGGCGTGTGCTTCTCCTAACGGATGGTTCAATAGCATGCCATCATCGAGCGGAGTGGCGAAGGTCTATCAGTCATCACCCGTGAGGTCGATGACGACTTTGGCCTTCTTTGAGTTGCCGGGATTTGCCTCCGTGCTGGTCTCGCCTTCAGCCGAACGCTTGCGCTTCACAGCTCGAGTGCTGGTCGAAGCAGTCGCCTTAGCCTCGCGATGGCCAGAGCTACGGTCTGCAGATGATGCTGGTCCCATTGGCATCTGCTGGACGGCTGGAGCTGGTTGAGGGACGTTGTCGGTCAAGGCAATGCCGCTGCCAAAAAATCCCGGAGGAACTAGCAACGTCGTCCAGTCAAATTGCTCGAGGAACTCGTACATGGGCTGGTCGGCTGGAATCTGGACACCGGTCCAATTGATCACCAGTTGAGTTAGGCGCCGCTCACGAGCACGAACATCGATCTCTCGGTCCGAGATTTGATTAGCGACGTCATTGATTGCAGCCTCGCGCAGGTCCAGCTCCCATTCACGGTCTTCCAGCTCATTCTGACGCTCGACGAGCTCGACGTCAAGGGCATCGGACGATGGAGATTGAGGAGCAGAGGGAGACGCTGCAGGGGAGCTCGGAGAGCTGACGTCGGAAGCCGGGTGTGCTGGGCTGGAGTGGGACGACATGGTCGATAGTTGTTTGGGGGTGACGGTGGTTATTCAGGGGAGGAGAAGCTGCCTGGTGGGGTCGAGTTGTATGAGTGAGCCTGCAGCGTATGTCGGTCTTGGGAAGATTCAGAAGTTATGATGTGGACTGCAGAGCGACAACCGGTGTATATATAGGTACCGAGCGGGCGTTATAATGACACAGTACCGTCGTGTGTTGTGTTTTCGTTGGTATAGAATGCAATTGTAGCCAGCTGAAGCAAGTGGTTCAGACGAACAAGATGCTTCAGCCAAGTGCATGGACAAAGGCGCCCAGGAAAAGGCCTTCTCAGTCACAGGCTTGGGCTTGACAGCTTGGGCGAAGTAGCCCAAACTTTTATAACCATGGAACAAGTCCATTATTACCTTCAAGTATCTTTGCATTGAGGTTCGACGTGTCTCAGCGTGAAAAGGAGATCCCGAGACAATGATTGAGCTTCGCACCTTGCAGGCAGCTCGTATCGCAGACGGCGGATCTAGCGACCGAACAAATGAACACTTCATGCCTAACTATGCGACATACCATAAGACAGTATCACTGACTAGAAGGTCTTACCATCACTTGAGCCTAGAAGAATCCACCATAGGTGGGAGGTCCACCGCCCCAATTTTCATACTGCGGGCCGCGCTGGATATGATTTTGCCAAAGTCCAGCATTGTTGTACCAGCTCCTGCCCGGCTGGCCCAGCCATCCGCCGTGGTAGTCGAAGTGCATTGTCGGATGTCCAGAGCTGCGATAACGGCTTTGCGTAGAGCGTTGCAAGTTGCGAAGTCCAACGTACTCGCGCGGGCTGTAGGTCGGGTTGCCCCATGTCGATCCGGCGTTGCCTGGCCCTACCCAGCCATGGTTCCAACCTGACATGTTTGGCTCTCAACGTTTTCGGTAGCGATGGAGGTAATGACTTAACGGCGGTTTTGACAATATTGTGTCAGGAGAGTCAGGGTGCCGGTGTGTGAAAGTTGGCCTTGATATACATTTCATCATGCACCTGTGAACGATGATAGTCTGCAAGGTGTGAGTCTGTAAGGAATGGGTCGAATGGAGGACACATATCGTACGCTGTGTTTGTCCTGCAATCTACATCTCCGGCTCACACGATTATGAAGATTGCGCCTTTCGGCATTGGTGTGCCTCAAGAGCGATGGCGTAATCACTATATCAGCGGCAGTCATTCCATTGGCGAGAAAGTAGAAAGCAGTACAAACGAAAGCTCGTTTCATGTCTCAAAGTTACCGCAGGACCCGTCTCAGGATTAGCAAACGCCCCAAGCAGGTATATGCACACTTCCTCTCATTTCATAGCACTGTGGAGCCTTCAATCGTAGCTCAGTATAGAAGTCAATCATCCGTTTATAGAATGGGGCGCCGGTACGCAGCTCTAAAATGTCCGTCTGTGTACTGCAAGACTGCGGGGCTCACTGGGAGACGCACAGTGGCAAATCGCAGCAGCAATTCACTCGCCCGCCGATCTTCACATGCTTACAAAAGCCCCGATGTACATCCACTAGCTCTGCGGGGTCACCGCCTTCGTCGCAGCTCGCTTTTCTGCCATTCGCAGCTTCAACAACTCCAACAACATCGACAACCGCCCAACCACCGACAGCTCTCACCAACACCCGTTCTTCGATCGTCAACGCGCCGTCAACCCAACCACGTCCTCAACACACGAAAGCACGTAGCTTATCTCACACATACCGAGTCAACTGCGACAACATGTCCGACAACGTCATCTACGACAGTATCCGCATCTCGCGCCTTGCCGGCGAGTTGGCTGTAGAGCTGGCGCGCGCCAATACCCACGCCACCGCCCTGCAAGCTCCGCAAGATGAGCGAGGAGATATTCGACCGCGAAGAGGACCTCGAGATTCGCGAGGGCCACGTTCAGCGACGCTGGGACACGGTCGTGCGAGAGGCAAGCCTGCACGCCGATTCCGTCAAGAGACTTGCGGAGCGCGAACAGGCAGTCCAACAGGGTGAGGAAGAGGTGAAGAGCAAGGAGCGTCGATTGCAGTTTCTCGACGACCTGATGAGCGACGAGACCGCGTCGGAGTTGACACGACGCCCTGGTCGTACACCAACCTGGGACGACCTGCGCTCCGCCTACCGCGATACCATGCTCCACGCGGACGCCGAGCTGCGGCAGTCTCTCACCAACGGCGTTCGTGGCCTGCACGACGAGACTCAGCACACTATTGGCCCTTCTGAGATCGAGAGCCCAGCCTCTCGGTCCCCTACCCTACCTCACCTGGCGGGCAGATGGACTTCGCACCTACCGCCACCTCTCCGGCCTCACCACCCCAAGAGCAAGACGTCGGATCCCTCCTCACGTCACCGACATCTCCAGTCGAGCACAATCGCGACGAGTACGACTTCTTCCCACCAACGCTCCCAGCCAATGTCTTCCCTCCAATGCCAGCAGTCATGGCCCCAGAGTCGCCACTGCGGCCTCGTCGTCGAGATCCTGGACATGCTCCTCCACCAAGGACCAAGAACCCGATTCATCTATACACGGGCAAGCCCATCCTCAACTACAACCCGAACAGCTTCGATCCCGCCAACAACCCCTGGGCAGGAGATCCTCGACTCAAGTTCGATTGAGGCCGCTTTCTATTCGCCTCGACCTCGCCAATCTCTTTTGAGATTTTCTTTCTTCGACTTGACACACTCCCTTCGACATCACACTGCTCTTCAAGACGTTCTTCGACTCGTTTTGACGCTTTCGACGCTTTCGTCAACCCCATCCCCTTTGTTCCTTGACCACACTTTCCTCCGGTTCGGGACTACCATCGCTTTTCCTTTGTTACGTTTCGATCTCACATTCAAGATACGTTCTTTGTGCATTGACTTTCAGACGACCTCGATTTGACTAAGCGAGCGCACTCTACAGATCAGCCTTCCGCACATGCAGCTTCTCACGGCAGAGACACACAACGCCAAGATGAGATGTGGAGTATGGCCCTGTTCGAGGCCGTGGCGCCGCCCACATCAAGAAGGCTGGCAGGAAGGCGCTGTGATTGTTTCTCGGGTTGTGTGCATGAGCTTTTGGGTTTTGAGTTCAAGTAGAGACGCTTTCTGGAATGCTTTTAGCTTGTTTTTCACGCGAATACTTCTGCCCGTAGTATTTTTGAGAGTTTTTGGGGTTTGCGTTGTTGATGATTATTTGGCAAAGGGGGAATGAGTACATTGATTTGGAAGCCACGGTGTTTCATAGTCGTAGCTTGGAAATGCCAGTTTGAGAAGATTGAACATGAATACTATTGTCAGCGCCCTGCGCCCAGCGTCTACAACTCTGTCGCCCATGCCTTCAGCACATCAGTTGCCCCTGTACCGCTCTTCATTCGTTTTCATCCTTAGTGACAATCTTCTGGTTATAGCCGCTTTTCTCTGCAGACGATACATTGCCATAACCTCCGATATTCGCCCCCCGGTCATTCATTCTCTTTCCTTCTTCCATCAGCACCGTCTTACCAGAGGCGGATGTGGGAGGCTTGGTTCAATCAAAGCTGTTATCAGAGAGCTGGCCTGACCGGTACAATCCAGCAGCGATGTTCATACCCAGGAACAGCTCAGAGGAGTACATCGCATTGGTGCTTCGTTGCCATACCAGGAGCCGACCATTGACTCCACGGCAGCATGGGCGTAGACACTACACGAAGAGCAAGACATAGTCCAAGCCATTGATCAATCACGCCACGAGTATGCCCTGGTCTGACATGTTGAACTCCTGGCTGTTGCTGTTACCATTTTCGGTCATTTCGTCGAACACCGTATCTATCGCTCGACTGGGCCTGTTATGTTTTGCCGACTTTGGGTACAATCAGCCCACAGAATCTTCACCGTGGCAAAGCGGGCAGGTTCAGCAGGGGGTGTATGGTTGTGCCACGGTCATCAAGGATAGGAAACCCCAAGTTCTGAAGACTATTCTCGCATTCGTTGTCCCTGTTGTAGGTCAGTTCCAGATCAAAACAAGCGGGCCTTTGAAGACTTACCATGAGAAAGGGTCGGTGTAGCCCTCAGCTTGAGCTTGGCTGTTGCTATTGAGGCTGCTAGCTCCCAGATTCGAGCCCATTTCAGGGCTGATCGGCGCACTGGCAGTCGGTACAACGGTGGTACCTTGAAGTTGCGCCATGATCTGATCTAGTGTTTGGTCGGGAACTCCAGATTCATCCTCGAGCTCTGGCATTAGACTGAAGTCGACATCCTGAATCCCCAGTCCGGCGACAGCGGGCATTCGCTTTGTGAGCATAAGATCTACCACTGGGCGAGGCACAATATCTGCTTGGGAGTTTTTGCTCGTCATAGGCGTAAGAGGTATCATTGAAGGCTCTACTGCAGTTCTCTGTCGATTCGAGAGTGCGTGCGAGAGCTTCTGCTTGGCCATGGACAGTATGGGAGACCCTGGTGTTGCCAACAGCGCTGTCCGTATGCCTTGCAATGCTGATGTACGTTCCGTTGCCTGAAATCTCTCTGCATGATCAATGATGATCGTCCAAAGTACCTGAATCAATGCTGGAATCGCATGCGGCTGGTACATGTCAATGTTCGTCGTATATGTTTGAGAAAGCTCGCGGATTCTCGATGCAGAGACCTTTTGGTCATCATCTTGCCGGCTTCTGACCAAATCTTTCGTAAGGCGGAGCAGATAAAGTGTCAGTCGTTGTGGAGTCAAAACATCGAAACTACCGTTATGCTGTCGACGCCTGGATCCAGTATCGGCGGGGCCATTGGAGTCGACGACCTTTCCGTCGGAGCGATCACCTGGCGATTGGTCTGTAGCGAAGACCTCTGCGAGCTCATGTGCGGCATCGCCAAGCTGGTTGAATGTGCTGAGCGCCAACATTGGGCCTGGATGTTTCGTGCGGCAGTAGAAGATCCCATCAACAGAAGCCCACTCTTCCATGCCATCCTCCTCCACCTTGCCCATATTCGACAGCGGTCCATGCCACAGGTACGGCATCAAGCGTAGCTTGGTCGCAAGAATGCAATCGAGCATTTGGTAACCGCGGAAGACGTGCGTGAACTTGTCTTTGTCCTTCTGCAATCTCTCTCCGGCGAGCTGCAGCGCCTGAGCAGCTCTGCCCACAATCACCCATGCTTCTTCGGGGCGTCCCATGTCCACGTATGCCAGTGACAATATGAGTAACGCTTGCACATGGCCGAGTTCCACGGCTTGGTACTGGTTGGGTATGGACTCCAGGGCTGTATGAAGCAACTCAAGAGCCGTCCTTACCGAGTCGCTATCTTCTGACGCAGCTTGAAAAGCTCGCCGTACTTCAGCGGCAGCTAGTATTGCCAGCAGGCAGCTGAAGCAGCCTTGACTAGGGACCTCTTGCCCTTTCGCGTACTGATAGTACGTTCGGTAGACATGATGGCGCTCGACGATAGGGAACCAACTGTGGACAACGATGAAGTAGGACTCGATCAAGGCAACGCTGTGGTCGGGAAGCGTTGTTAGCTCATGATAAGGAGAGTGTGGTCCCTCAGTTTCAAGAGCCTTGAAGGCATTCATTGGCCGAATAGGCTTCTGAGATGTAACGCCTCGGGCGGGACTGTTGACTGTCTCTCCTAGTTGTGCTGGTAGGATGCGGTATCTTGTCGTCTGTCGCAGGTTCGACTTGTAAAGCTCTTGCTCCCTCTCGACCTCCGCCTCCGTTTCGCCATCACCGGTCCTCGGAATGAGACGTTCCATTTCCTTTCCCAGCTGGCTTTGCCTCCATGACTCCGCCAGATCTTCCACGAGATGGACTGCCCATGAAGAACCCTCTAAACCTTCGTGGAAGCGTTCCTCCAGCATTTGGATCAAAACATCCTCACTGCCTTCGACTTGTTCCAGGACAACACCGAGCAAGGCTTCCATTGCTCGGACATATCCGCTTCTGAGGCCTCGCCTCTTCTGCGGCGCTTCGTATGAACATGTCTTCCTGGATGAGAGACATGTCGAACAAGAGGGCAGCTCTCCATCACACTTCAGCTTGCCTTGGCGGCATTTGGTACAGGCTCTGGCCGTTCTTTGGCGTTTTCGTGGTGGGTCGGACATGGTTGAGGTTGCAGAGGATTTGAATGCAACAACGGATAATGAAACATCCTTACATCTGTGTCGTGCTGCAATGCTTACGGATGTTGTGTCGGAGAATAGCAGTTGCGAAGCTCCTCCGGGCTGACCGGCCCGACGGAGTGACGAACGTCCTGAAGCCAATGTCGGGATGGCCGAATTAGGAAGTTGCCCGGCACAGCCCTTAGCGAACTCAATTGTACAGTACAGTCACTGGCAGGCTTGAATGGAGGACACTTCGAGCTGCTTTGGACCATGGTGATCAGGTAGCGGTGGCTAACCACATAATGATGGGACGAAGGTGGAAGCAACATCCTCCAATGTCCGGCCCTCATCCATAGTCGCTCAGGATCTATCCTTAAACTCCATATCGCAGACCACAACCTCATCGAATAGCTTTGGTCTCAGGTCTTCAGTAATCCTGCGAACCGTCAATCAGCCCAACCTGCACTGTAGCTCAGACCGGTCGAAGAAGATCATACTTGACGTGGGCGGGATGTTCTGCGTATACAGGCGCATCATCTGGGCCATCGAGCACCGCCACGAGAGAAACATTGAAACCTTTGGCCCTGAAAGCTGTCGCTGGTAACGGTGCTCCTACGTCGACGTAGCGGAGACCTGGTCGATTATGAGCTGTGAAGCCTTTGCTTAGGAACGGGTTGATCGTACCGGGAATTACACCAACGAGACCTTCGACCTGAGTCTGCCAGCTATCGAGGTCGAATTTCTCGTAGGACTCCTTGAGACGGAACAGAACTGGACCATGGCATCAGTTGGTAGACCTATTGCAGCAAGGGAGCTGCGTGTAGGGGCTTACCGATGTGGTAGACGGGCATAATGAGAAATGCTAACAGGCACGTTCGCGGATTGACGCAATGAAAAGGAGGTGGGGGAACTTTCAGCACTTGAAGAAGTGTTTTTGCTCTGTATGGTATCTCATGCAGTCCGCATAAAGTCAATGCCGAGGCCCTTCTGACTCCTTGCACACCTTTTCATCCCGGTCTCCTTCTGAACAAAATCCCCAGAGCTTCACGACTGACTGTAGCATGGTCAGTGCTGTTGCTGCAATGGTATATCTTGTTGTAGCTGACTTGCTGCTCAGGGGGAGTTTGCTTTGAAGCAGGATCACGGCCTCAGTGGTAGCGGTATTCCACGCGCGGCTCGACCGAGGTGACGCCACGCACGACCTCCAGCATCTTGCACGGAGGATAGACGCACGAGGGGCCTCTCACGATGAGAAGCGTCTGGGTGAAGTCGTAGCGGCTGACAACACCCAAGGTGAGCACATTATCCTTCTCCGTAGCGCTCGCCTTCATCTTCTCGTTGACTTTGTCCACAATCGTGTTCTTCTCCTTCTTGGTCAGGCCGCCTCGCAGGCGAACGACGTACTCGCGCTGGATGGTCTCGGCTTCGGCGCCTCTCGGAACTGGAGGTTGAGGCTCTCCGACCGGGAAGGGCCACAGCTGGGTGGTGACGGACTCGACGTCTGGGATCTGTCGAATCTCGCCGGCGAGCGATGGGCGGTCTGGGATGACGATGAGAAACATCCCCAGGTAGTCGTCGCCAGTGGAGCTTCCGACCATGGTGTACGGCTCGTCTTGACCATCGTCGATGCAGTCGAGGATCTTCGCAACCACCTCTGTGTCTTCATCGTAGGACATGCCGGGACGGAGGCGAATTTGGTACTGCTTGTGCAAGGCGGGCTGCTCCTCGGAGTTGCTGGGCAGGGACTTCATCACGTTGGATGGAATGGTGTACGGACCGGACTTCGCGGCCTCGCGGCGGACGCGGCGAATCTTGTCGATGATGTCGAGAAATACCGGGTCGTGGACTAGATGAGTGTCAGTATATGCCCCCGGACATCGCGCACTGCTTGATTAAAGGCCTACATTTGTCGGAGTGATACTTCGGTGGAGTAGTCTTGCCAGAGCCGTCGCTCAAGTGGGAGAACCGAGAGCAGGCGACTGCGGTGGCGAGGGAGCGCATGCGAGGATGCGAGGCATGATCATGGCGCGACGAGCGAGCATCGTGACCGCCATGTTGCTGGGCACGTGGTGGTTGGTCTGTATGCACGTGTTATGCACGTGTTGCTTTGGTTGCGTGCTCATGGTTTGTGTCGGCTTAAGTCAAGGGGAATTTGGCAGCTGCTGGCAAACAGAGCCGACAGATCAAAGTTCGCGCTAGCGCTTAGTGTTTGAAGAACACTTTCACATGCCAAATCTACCAAACAATCCAAATACATGCCTAGACTCGGCGACAGCATCTACATCTTCGGTGTGACTAGAGAACTTTCGTCAGCCGCCTTTCGCAGCTCCCTCCAAAGACCGTCGTTGTCCAACTTCTTCACCCTCTCCTCGCCCGCCCACGCCCGCCACTGATGCTCCGCTTGATGGCCAACGACATGGATCCCTTCGATGGTCCGCCAGCCATGCTGCTCCCCGAGCTGGATATGTCTCGTGCGCCTTGGCCTATAGCACATATCAAGGAGAACCCCTTTCTCGGGCCTGGCCAAAACGGCAGCCAAAATCGCTTTGACGGTCTTCTCTTCGTTCGTGGAAGGCTCGAAATCTGGAACAGTGCCGACGATATATGTGGGCGTGGCTGAGCCAGCTAGCTGTTCCTCAGCCAAGAGATGGACGATGGACGGCTTCCTGACGTAGTGCGCTTCGACATCTGCCTGGAGATCCAATACTTCTTGGACATCTCTGTTCAAGATATAGATCGTGCTACATCCCATCTCGGTGGCCAAAGCATATACAGCAGCGCGTGCAGCTCCACCAGCCCCGATGACGAGGCCTATCTTCTGCGCCGGCTCGTCCAGTCCCACGCTGCTCTCTTGCAGAGCGCCAGCTATACCACACCAGTCGAGGCTCGACCCTATCAGTCTATCGTCTGTAGTATGGGTCACTGTGTTGCAGGCATTCAGAGTCTTTGCGAGGTCGTCGTACTCGTCCAGGTGGGCCAATACGGTGTGCTTGAACGGCATCGTGATTGCTGCTCCGGCACACTTCTTCGACCGCAGCAGCGCCAGGCATTCCTCTATCGAGGGACACTCCTTGGTATGGTACGTCCATGGCAGTCCGAGAGACTTCGCGATGTAATTGTGCATTGGTGGTCCAACGGAGTGCCCGGTGCCAATGCCGAGAAGGTATATCTCTCGTGGCTCCAGGGAGATGTTCGATTGTCCGGTCATGGCTGATTTACGTCGGTATTGGTTTGAATTGGCCTGATCTCACGCTTAACGATACTCTTAGAAGTCTTACTTCCATTGACGTGAACAGGTCAGTTACATGGTTCAGAACGCTTCGGAGTATATCTTATCCGACCACGATTGGGCGTCCCGTTTCGCGAGCTTCGTCTTCCTCTGATCACAGTGGAACCTGCCTTGCGAACTGAAGGAGAGGGAACTTGATCGCAGTTTGAACTTAGCAATGACAGATCTGCCAGAAAGCCACTGTCGTTGGGGACTGGGCGCACGTAACAGGGCCAATGGAGTCAATAAAAACGCCCGCGGCATGGAGCCACTCGTGTCGCAGAGACATACCACGAAGGGCGTTCAGTCCATGGCCTGTTGCATTCGACCGAAAGTGCGGCGGAAGCGGCCTAACGTGGAGAGTTGGCAGCCGACTTGATCGTGAAGCGACCGAATCGCCATTTCGAGGCAATGGTTCCGCTTTCGCAGCCTTCCGACACGGCTAAGTTCACAGCCGAGACGCAATTCGCAACCCCGACATCACATGACGGAGGACTTGAATTCGAGGCATCAAAAGAATCGCATTGGGATGGGCAAAGCATATTGACAAGACTCCCGTATAGGAAAAATATCATCATGGCCAAGTACGAGACAAGACATTTTATCGATGGCAAGTTCGTCGAAGGGTCGCCGAGCCAGCGATTCGACGTAAAAGTAAGATACATGGAACGATCAAAGCAACAAGGACTGATACTTGAGCAGAACCCTGTGTCAGGAGAGCTCATCGCAAGCGTGCCGGCTGCTTCAGAGAAGGATGTCCAGCTTGCGGTTGATGCAACCAAAAAGGCCCAACCAGCCTGGGCTGCGTTGGCTGCGAAGGATCGAGCGAAAGTCTTGAGGAAGTTCGCAGATCTCATGGAGCAGAATGCTGGATATCTCGCAGAGGTATGTCGAGAGACATTGCAAATTCGGGGCAAGTGCTGACATCGAGCAGCTCGACGCCGTGTGCATGGGCAAGCCAGTCTCAGCTCATCGCGGAGAGGTTGAGACGGCTTGTGATATCACGAACTTCTTCGCGGGACAGGTCGAACAAGCATATGGCCAGTCAGCGCTCAATGCGCCGAATCATCTGAATATCTCGCTACGACAGCCTTTCGGTGTGGTTGCTGCGATTGTGCCTTGGAACTTTCCTACCATGATTGTAAGCTCTTCAGTGGCAAGTTATCATAGAGCGTTTCTGACTAGTGTGAAGTGGTGCCATGAAGTTCCGCCTGCCTGTGGCGCTGGCAATGCCGTCATCTTGAAGACGTCAGAGAAGAGTCCTCTTAGCGTGAGTGCTTTGTCTACTGCTATGTCAGTCTCGTCTAATACAGAATGCAGGGTCTTGTACTTGCGGAGCTGGCATTGAAAGCAGGATTTCCTCCAGGCATCGTGAACGTTGTATCAGGGGCTGGTCCCACGGGTGAGCTGCTCTCGAGCCATATGCAGATCAGGTGAGAACTGCTGTTCTGTTAACGAGGATGACTTATCTAACGACATCTGCAGGAGAATCAGCTTCACGGGCTCAACCAGAGCTGGCAGAGCTGTGATGCAAGCCGCTGCAAAATCGAACTTGAAGTCGGTCAACCTGGAGCTCGGTGGCAAGTCTCCCTTGATCGTGTTTGCGGATGCGGATCTGGAAGCAGCAGCGGAGTTGGCAACGACGTCAATCACATACAGTGCGTCAGGTTTGATCTCTTCCGCTGGACGTATACTGACGATTTAATGTAGACTCAGGCCAAGTCTGCACAGCATCTTCACGAGCTTACATCCAAAAAGGGGCTGCGGACGCCTTCAAAAAGCTACTTATCGCTCGCTTTGAGGCGCTGAAACTTGGGGCCCCAACAGCCGGAGATACAGACCTCGGACCCCAAGCAGATGCAGTGCAAGCAAAAGCAGTTGCTCGGTTCCTCGAAGTTGGCAACCAATACGGGAAGGCTCTGACCGGTGGCAAAGCATCGAACGTCGGCGAGAACTATGTGCAGCCGACCATCTTCTTCAACATCAAGGACGACAGTCGTATCAATGTCGAGGAGGTGTTCGGGCCAGTGCTCGTGCTGCATGAGTTTGACACAGAAAGCGAAGTGTTGCAGCGGGCGAATGCATCAGAGTGTAAGTCGTGCAATTCCTGTAAAGCTGAGCAGTGCTCACTTACTTGACACAGACGGTCTATACGCTTCTGTGTTCACATCGAATGTCGACACCGCTCTTCGCGTTGCTCGAGGGCTGGAGGCCGGCAACGTTGGCGTCAACTGTACATCGCCTTTTGACTCGTACGAACTACCATTTGGTGGCTACAAGGTCTCCGGGATCGGAAGATCTAAGGGTTCAAATGCAGTGCTGTCGTGGCTGGAGGAGAAGTCAGTGTACATTAGGCAAAAGCCAGGGCATTATTGACACTGGGCACAACATGTAGTAGAATTATGAGGTCGTTCAACATGGTTTCAAAAATTTCACCAAGCTGTTCGCCAAGAACTGGGCTGCGGTCATTATCGCCGTGATGGCAACTCCGCGGGTTCAACATCAGGCAGCTCAAGAGGCCAAAAGCTCCTGGCCGCGTGAGGATCGGCTTCCATCAGTGTCTGATTCACCACCTCGTAACTCCAAGCGCTGTTTTGAGATTGCTCGTTGTGACTATGCCAATGTGCTGGTGGCTTCTCAGGCTCGTCAGTCGACTTGCCTCGAGGAAATCTTTTTCTCCTTGCGACAATGGTCCCGAAAGCTCCAAGCATAACGAGTGCAAGCGCCGCAAATGCTGCTCCAACTCCGATCCCAACTTTTGCTCCAGAGCTCAAGCCCGTGTTTGGCTCTGTCTCCGTACTCGTCGACGCTGGTGGGTTCATTGTGGTAGTGGGCGCGCGCTGTGTGGACGTGGTCGCCGGAGCTTCTGCTGCAGACACCGTTGCGCTTCTGGTACTGTCTGTTGCCGTCATGGTTTCGTAAAACGCCAACGTGGAAACAGTATGCCCGCCACCATACGAAGCTGGACCTGCATCGAAGACTCTGTCTTGGTCATCGCAGCAAGTTTGGATCGTAAATAGACGAGGTAGCCGTACAGCAGAAAGTCGTCTGCGAGCATGCGATCAGGAGCCAATCTTTCGTCCACGCTCCACTCGCTGATGACTTCGATCAGCTATGTACCGACTTCTTCGTCAAGTGGACCCGCATCATCTTCATACCTGTCGATGAGTTGTAACAATACTTCGGACACGAATACGATTTCCAGTGGGGATCGGTGCAGCCGTCGCGCCAGTACCAGTTGAATGCACTATCATCTGGGCTTTTACAAAATCCTTGATTTGTACACATGTCAACCTCGGCACAGCAGGCGCTGAATTCAGCCGTAGAGTTGCAGACGGTGCCTGTGGTCTCTTGTCCGTTTGGTAGATAGCACACTGCGAAGCCAAGCTGCAACTGAGAAAGCGTAGTAACGAGGAGCACCACTCCACGAGCCATGATTTCGGGCTGGATAGACAATGGATGGATGGGCTGATAAGAGGGGAATGGCCAGCCTTTTGAGCAGTGAGTTGACCCGCGCGAAAGGCTGCTGTGCCGTTGCCATGGCAGCCACATGCAAACCTGATTCGTTTCTTTCTTCCAGCTTGTAATTATGGCTGGCACTGCCTGCAGCCACTCATGCAACGAAAGAGCCTGTGGTATGCCTCGAGCATCGACAGGCTTTGCCATACTGTGCACACTGCCTGAAGATGGCTAACTTTCGTTTGCCCTTACATGGTGTCGACTGTGCGCTATAGATCGGAAGCCAAGAAGATGCGCATACTCCCGGAAGCCTGCATCCGCAAACGAGGGCAGCACATGCGGGCAACATCATGCAGCTGAACCTTGGTTGATAGTTTCCGTGTACATGAGCTATGTATTGCGGGGAGCTAACCTGAACGTGAACTGGGCCGTGTACTGCGCCTTGGGATCATCTGCTCGGGGCACAAAGTCCACGATAAGGCTCGGCTTCACAGCGAACATAGAATCGTTATTCACGTATTTATCCTCTCGATCGAAAAGTTCAGTCACCAGGGTCTTGTACCCTGGCGCCTTTAACATGAAGTGGATATGTGCGGCCCTCATCGGATGTCGATCGAGAAGTTTCAGGAGATCTCCAGCTGGACCGTCGTCCGGGATGGGGTACGTTGTTGGTCGAAGGCAGTACAGAGAGTACTTCCCATCTTCGCCGGTCCTGAAGATACCTCGCAGGCTCATGTCAGGCTGATCAGGATCCTGCTGCTCGTACAGCCCGTTGGGTGCTGCTTCCCAGACATCCAGCTCTGCGCCAGAGATGGGCTTGCCAGTCTCCGAATCCACTATCGAGCCATGCAGGTACGCATGTGCAGCCTCGTCAAAACCATGGACGATCGAGTCACCCATGTGCTTCCTTGGAGCATTCTCCCTTCAGAATGGACCGAGTACAGCGGTAACAGTAGCTGTATCTCTTTCAACAACCCGCGTGATGTCGTCAATCAGTGCTTCGGATCCCAATACGTCCGTAAGGAGCAGCACTTCATCTCGTGTGTCGTCCGTCATCTGGCCTGCCCGAGCCAACTGTTTTTGACTCAGCTTTGCTGGTGCTTGCTGTCTCCGTAAATCTGGTGTCTTACCACTTTCAGTGCTGCTTGAAATTCGGGGCGTGTCACTCTACTCTCACGACAGAACGCATGGAGATGTCGAACAAGGTTGCTAATAACCTCACGTAGTCGGGGATCTGCGACACCCTGTTCATCTCACGCAATTCCGTAGGTTGGATCAGGCCATTGGTATCTTTCGGATCGACCTCGATGATGACGGCGGACATGAGAAAAAGCTGAGCATCTTGGCCGCTGAACTTGACAAAGTCGACGTATTTCTGAGCTGCAATCGGAAGATCTTTGTGGCATGGATGGCCCAGGATCTTGTCCCGTAAAACTCGTGCCGACTCCTGGGGAACCGAATATTCGGACATCGCTGCTCAATGGGTGTTTGCTATTTTGGCGAAGTCAGAATGCAAAAGTCAGTTGGCTGCTTGGCGAATATGAGTCTTGGCTGATAGGCGTCATTCTGTGTCAATCCTTTGACTTGCTTCATTGTGCATGGAGCTCTCATAGCAATGTGCTGGACTGATGTGGTGTGACGGCACCAGCCCAAAATGTCACATGCGGTTCCAAGCGGAGACTGTGGGGAAGAACGTCGTGAGGGACCAGATCAGGCTTTGAGATCGGAGAGCATGCCAATGCAGAGCAATGCACGGCTGATGCAGCTTTGACATTATGAACGCTCACAAAGGCCTTCACTGAGACCTTACGGATCTAGATGCCCACAAATTCCTCCGCATTCGGCATGTGGACGAGGTAGGCAGTCTTTGTGGGCTTGAAAATAGCTTATTGCTCCTTTTCTGGAGCATGAGGCGATGTTCTCCAAACTAAGTGGTCACACGACAGCGAGAGTACCGCAATACCCTACACAACCACGCGTGTACTTTGCAGACGGTACCGATGACTTGCCACAGCTGCACAATCTCCGTGTATATTACGTCCTTCCTATCTGTGCAGCTACGATGTCTGTACTGTTGGAAGTGGAAAGCTTAGCAGAATGGCTTTCAATCCCGACGAGGCTGCGATTGTGGCCTTGCTGAAAAGAGAGAGATTCTACCGCGATACTTCGCAATGGGACAAGTTGCGAAGTCAGTATCATCCAGATGCCCATGAGACATATATCAACGTTTCATGGTAAGTCCGAACATTTCAACGTTCACTCCTGACTGCAGTAAAAAGACATGGCATTAATAAATGATATGATAGGTTTCAAGGCGATGCAGACAAGTTTGTGGAACAATCTCAAAAACGTCCGTCCACGAATCAGGGCATCGAAATCGATCACTTCATCGATCCGCACGTTATTGAAATTCGCGGCCACCGGGCCATAAGCGACAGTGCCATCTTTATCAAACGACCCGCGGACTACAAGAACCACGAGTACGAGCTCGGCTCTCGATTGAGAGCACTAAACCGTTTCCTCAAAGTCGCCGGAGAATGGAAGATTGTGTCTTTAGAGGTGATTTACATTCGAGACCGGCTGATCAGCACATCGCCCAACTCGCCGAAAGAGCCTATTGTATTAGACGACAGCCTGCTTGAATTCCCAAGAGAGTATAGGTGGATGGCGTGGGTGATGTTGATGGAAGGAAAAAGGAATCCCAAAAAGGACTTGCCACGAAATGGAAACATAGAGGAGGTACGGCAGATGGTTGCGCGGAATGAGAAGTTCTTGGAGGGAGGTTAGAACGGATCTTCTTTGCTTATGCTGTCGACAAGACGCTTTAAAGAGGATTCAGAGGATGGAACTTTTCAAACTATCTGTCCATACCGTTCAGCAAGCCTCGTTGCTTCATAGCTTGATTTACCGTGTATAATGCCATACGCTCTACAAGAATGTGTGCACTCAAATGACGGCGCGAATGGAAGACTGGCAGACTTCTCTTGACAAGTGTAGTGTCAGAATCGGTTGCTGTGGATGGAGCCACAGAAGGAGTATGTCCTGTTCTAACACCGCTGACCGGCTGAATACGTACCTCGAAGCTAGCTTGCATGAGAGTCCGAGAGTATAGCCATGGACAAAGGTCCAGATCATCCTCAATATGGCGCCATACTGTCCTACAAAGTGGCGTTCTTCCTGCGTGCCTGTTCCCCACGGGGAAGCACAGCCGCGTAGCCTGTTGCGTGGACTGTCTGTGGTCATCCACGGCCGAGCACAGAATGCCGTTGCGTACATAAAGAACCCCAGCGGCGGCGAACCTTGGTGCAAACCAGCTCAGCCATCCAGCATTGCAAGCCCTTTTCCACGCAAGCCTCGTTTCATCACGGCTGTACTTCATCTTATTCTAAGCCATCATGGAGGAGACAAACCCCCAACCATGGCCGGGCAGCATCTGGAAGACGTCCATTTTTCTGACGAGAAGGAAGACCACACTATCTCAACAACTCAACAGGAGTCAGGCAGAATCACCGGCTGGCTCATCGGTCTGCTCCTCCTCGTCGCCATAATCCCCTTCATCTGCAACTTCGACATCTCCTTCACGGGCGTTTCACTCGCCCTCCCATCGTTCAACAATACTTTCGGCAAAAAAAGCACAGTCTCCGCGACGGGGGCAAAGTCATGCAGCCTCACGACGACCCAGCAAGCACTCATCTACATTCCCTACTTGTTCAATGCCATTGGCGGTGGTCTTGCTGGTCTCATTGGGAAGTACATTGGGAGGAGAGGCTGCATTACTGTGGGCAGTGCGTTCACAATCATTGGCGCTTCTGCCATTTTGGGTGTGCAGAGTGAACTCTCCCATCTCATCATCTCCAAGTGTGTCAGCGGCACGGGGCTGGGCATGCTGTTGGCTGTAGGCATCACATATGGGGCCGAGTCCACGAGTGCGGAGAAGAGAGATATGTTGCTGGCTTTGTTCAACGTCGGCCTCTGCCTCGGAAATATGACGACTGGGGCGATGGCCGTCGGGACAAGCAACTTCCCTGACACAGATGATTGGCAGTGGAAGACGATGGTCGCTGTCCAGATACCTCTGGGAGTTCTGCTAGGTAGTGGCATATGGCTCTTCCCCGGAAGCCCTCGCTGGTTAGTTGAGAAGGGTAAAGACGAGAAAGCCCGCGAAGCCTTCAGCAAATTCTCAGGGGAGGGCGTGCACTCCGAGGCGATCACGAGACGTATTCAGAACATCCACTACCATCTGACAGCAGGGCGAGAAGAGCAGAACCAGACGACATGGCTGGATCTATACCGAGGGACAGACCTACGACGAACGCTCATTTCTGGCTTTCTCCTCACCGGCCTTGCCCTCTGCGGTACGCAGTTCGTCGTTCCATATACGGCACTGTTTCTCAAAGACCTCCACATCGCCAACACCTGGATCAACAACGTCATTGTGGCATCCTGCGTCACAGGCGGTTCGATCGTCTCGCCCTTCGTCATTGGATACTTTGGCTGCCGCAAGAGTCTCATTTGCGGTTACGGAATTATGGCCACATCCATGATCTTGTTCTCGGCCGTGAGTACAGCACTTGGGAGTGGCCACCATACAGCTCAGATCATCTTGGTTGTGTGCTTCTGCATCTGGACCTTCACGCTGGGAGCTTCTGTGGGCGCATGTGTATTCCAGAGCTCGGTCGATATGCACACTGGTCGTCTGCGTACGTATGGTCAAGCCAGCACGACTATCACGTACCAGCTCTTGGCCTTTGCGTCAGGCTTCTGGACCCCGTATATGCTGGGCGTCAACTATGGTGATATGGGCACGAATGTTGGGTACTTCTACTTTGGGGTCGACTTTGTACTCATGGTGATTGCGTTCTTGGTGGTGCCTGAGACTTCTGGCCTGTCGTTGGAGGAGATGGATGACTACTTTGAGAGTGGAAAGGCGGCGTGGACGACTTCCTACCAGAGGAACAAGAGGATTCATGTTGAGTAGAGGATATTCGCTCTTCAGTGCGCGCATGGACAGATGTAGATGGAATTTCCCTCCAAATTGGAACTCGGCTTGTAGGCCTCGATCAAGATAGGCATCCAAACTAACAGAAAATGCTCAACATTCTCGTCGTCCCCTGTGTTCGTCGGTAAAAGCATTGCCGCGTGAATTGCTCTTCGGCAGCAGATCAACGCAAAGCACACCATCGTCCGCGGAGACGCCGCAAAGCCTATCGACTGCCTTGCTGCTACTATGCATATGGATATCTTTCTGGCATATTTGTTAGACCGCAAGTCCACAGAGATCACCCGTGGACGCAATGCATCTCTCCACATTCAACCCCAGAATCCTTCTCGCAGAACTGGATGTTGCGTTCCAGGCACGTCAAGCTTTCTGGCTCCTGAGATCGCAACTGCCGTCTATGTGCCGTGGGAAGACTTTGCGGTGACAGGTTGGCCCGCCAAACATTGATGGAGAACATAGCAGACCACAGGCGGTGCACGGCTCCGTCATGAAGGTTCCGTATTGCGTGTATCATGTTGCGTCAACGGATCCGCGAGGCCAGGCGTACATCTTAGCGTTCGATGCAGCCTCGTCACTTTGGTGGTCGTGGAGAACGTAGGCCGACATACCACGACGTACTCTTCGTCTGGTCACTCTCGTCGTGCCTTGTCTCGTACGTCGGCCGCGAAGTGCTTTTTGCAACCCGAAGTACACCAAATGACCCTCAACACCGAAGCGGAATGCGATACTCCCGTTTGCGACCAAATTTCCACTTCAGGCTGAGATGTGTGCGAGTGAGGAGATCCTGGCAGAAGATGCCCTAGAATCGCCGTGTGACGGGACGCAGACCCCTGCTAGCGAATTTGCATATCTGACATCCCTCGCCTGGACTGCTCTTTTGGACTTGTTCATTCCTCGAATATGCTGGAGAAAATAGATCTCGTGCCCGAACAGCCACCTTCGAATCCAAAGGCCGAGCGGTTCGTCCCCAAGTTCATCTATCATGATCCAAACTACCCGACTCCGGCAATCAATATCCGAGAAGACTTCTATGGATCTCGGCGGCGGTTGAAGGTAGCCGTGCTAGGCGCCGGTATGAGCTGTCTGAGCTTCTTGCATCACTTGTTTGAACTGGTTCCCCGAGACACCGTGGACGTAACCGTTTACGATATGAATGAGGATGTCGGCGGTGTAGTGTGTTTGCCTTGGGTCGTTGCCGCGGCTTTGCTGAGATTGAGTAGTGGCAATCGACGACATATCCCGGCTGTCGAAGCGATAGCCCAAGTGCGACGTACCAGATTCCGTGGCGACCACATATCTGGTCTCAGTTCTACGCCCCTCAAGAAGAGATCAAGGAGTATCTGCAGACCGTAGCCGGGGAGAACGACTTCTACCCACTCATGAAGCTTCGACATGAAGTCGTGAGGGCAGAGTGGCGGACTGAGGAAGCGAAGTGGACGTTGAGAATTCGAGATCTCGTAGCAGACGCCGAATTCGAGGGTAAATCCGATATGTTTGTTGAATGCGATGGGCCCGTGAGCAAGCCTCAAATCCTTGTCGAAGGACTGAACATATATCAGGGTGTCGTGGTCCATTCAGGAGACTGGCCAGAAGACCTCGATCTTAAAGGCAAGCGAGTGGCTCTGATGGGCTACGGCAGTTCTGGAGTTCAACTGGCCCCGAACATTCTCCTCAGAGTATCCAAGCTGTATACCTGGTTCAGAGGCCGAGCTTACATGGCGCCGCCTCCGTTCCCAGGATTCGCATATGATGTCCAAGGAACCAATTTCGCTTACAGCGAGCAACAAAGGGCCCTTCTTCATGATCCGGATGTATACTTGGCGTATCGCAAGGCGCTGGATGATGATTTCAACCGGCAGTTCGACTTGGTTGTGAATGGCAGCGAGACGTCGAAGAAGGTCCGACAACTCATCAAAGCGTATATGCAGGAGAAGCTGAAGTCCAAGCCGGGCCTGTATGATATGATTCGTCCCCCTCGACTATGACTTTACCTGTCGGCGACCGACTATGTGTTTGGGTAAGTCAACATCAGTTCTTGCTCGTAGAAGTGCTCATTCGCTAAGTATGGTCCGCATGATAAGGGTACTTGGAAGCTCTTGTTGACGAGAAAACCACTGTTTTCCAAGGAGAGCCTCGCCATTTCACCCCAAACGGCTTCCTAGACCCCGATGGCATCGAGCATGAGGTCGACGTAGTCATCGCAGCGACTGGCTACGAATATGAGCATATGCCACGATATCCGAAGATTGTCGATGGTGAAGACATAGCGACTTGGTGGGCCAGTCGTGGAGGATTCGGACATACCTACATGGCTATATGCTCGGAACACATGCCAAACTACTTCAATCCTGGCACGGCGTACTCGGGCCTGTATAGAAGCTTCTTTCAACCGGGAGAGGGGCTTTCGATCTATATGGCCAAGGTAATAAACAAGATGCAGCTGGAGCGAATCTTGAGCTTTGTGCCGAAAGAGCGAGCAGTGAATCACTTCGTCAGGCATGCTGATACGTTCATGCAACGATGGGTCCAATCCGGTCCTTGTCAGGCCTTTTACAAGAGCCATGGTCGACCACGACTCTGGCCAGGATCGTACAGCCAGTACATGCAGATCTTGGAGAATCCCCGCTTCGAGGATTTCGACATGGTTTATGAGGATGAGGACGATATATTCTCCTACTTCGGCAATGGCTTTGCTCTGCATCCAGAAGGGTTCGAGGAGGAAGAGGACAGCTCGTGATACATGGGCTCGCCGAGCAAAGAAGTCTCGAAACAAACGCTCGAGAAGCTGAAAGGCTGTCATGGCACGCCCCTGTTGGCGCCAAACTTGAGGCTCGAGGGGGCGTCGCGGGGAGCGACTGGCGAGTAGTCTAGATAACCGTCAGTCTTCTGGCGATGTGTCAAGATGGAGCAGTGAGCCCTGCAGTCGGTGTAAGAAAGTAATGAGATCAGTGGAAGTAGAGGAGGAAGAAGAGTTATTGTCTAGCAGAAAGGCGGCCCGACATCAAGTTCTCGGTCTCGGCTTGAGGAAAAGCTTCGGAGAAACATGTGAAAGCACACAATTGGAAAGTGTAGATGAATGAATGAATCTGGCGTCATGAACCTGGGATCTGTGGGATCACGTCTTCCTCATCCATCACTGCCAAACTTGCTGTATTTGCAATGCCCTTAAAATGCATTCTGCAGAACTCTCGTCGACAACATCGGCGTTGAGTCCGATCGTGTCAACCAATGAACGCGTCACCGCCACGTCCGCAACAACAACACCGCGTCCGCAAACCACTTCTCGTCTCTATATCACCAACATATCCTTGCAACCCCCATCACGCGGAATGAGCACCGCAAAACAGATTGAAGACGTGCAAGGTCGCGCCGCAAAGCTCAACACGCTCCACATGGCGTGTTCCTGGCTTTACCGAAAACCGCACAGCAATGTGCTACCCCATCGACGATGACCATACATTTTTAGGCTCAACAATATGATGAGCCAGTACTCGGCAAGGCCTAGAAAGAGCGCGGCCTATGATAGACGGGCCCGAGAGCCGGTTCCTCTGAACCATGGGAAATCCGTCATCGGAAGAGAACATTTCCGATGCTTCAGAAGCGGCCGTGACAGAAGACGGAAGATCAAAGTGTCGGAAATGATGCAGGCCGCTCACAATCATGCATTGAAACAAGGACGAACAAGGACGCTATACGGATCGAGCGTTGTGTGGACAGGAGGCTCGCGGCAACCACTTCGGAACAGGAGACATCGCCAGCAAGACTTGGGCAAGAAGGCAATACACGATAAACAAAAATGGGACAGCTACAGCTTGCTGTGCCAACGTCAAGTCTCGGGAAACCGGAAGGAGGACATGCAATCGAGACTATCTTGAAGGCCGCGGCCGAGCATGGAATCAAAGGCATCGAAGTCTGCTACGAAGGCATCCTGAGCCACGCCGTCAGCCGCTCAAAACAGTCAGATCAACCATCAAACGAGGAGATGCTCGATGCTGCAAAAGATATCAAACAACAATGCCAGAAGTTGGGACTGACTATCTTCGTGCTACAGCCGTTTGCATCATACGAAGGCTTGCTCGATCCGGAGGCTCACCGTGCCGCAGTTCGAAGATGGTCACATTGGCTGGATCTGGCCCAAACTTTGGGATGCGACATCATCCAGATGCCCAGCAACTTCGAGCTTTCTGGCACGACCGGAGACATTGACAGAACAGTGGCGGATATGGTCGAGATCGCGGATATGGCACTGGCTGCGTCCCCGCAAGTCCGCATTGCGTATGAAGCCGTTGCATGGGGCACACATTTCGACCTTTGGGAGCAGAGTTGGGAGGTGGCGAAGAGAGTCAATCGATCCAACTTTGGGCTGTGTCTGGATACCTACCACATCGCCGCCAGAGTATGGGCTGACCCAGAAAGACCCGATGGCAAGCTCCCGAACGGCGATCAAGCGCTGGAAGAATCACTCCATCGCTTGGTGAAGGATGTCGATCTGGACAAGGTCTACATGCTGCAACTTTCAGACACAGAACGACTGTCAAGCCCGCTCGTGGACGGTCATCCGCTTTACGTCAAAGGTCAGAAGTCTCGTATGACTTGGTCCCGGAATGCGAGGTTGTTCCCCTGCGAGGAGCAGTTCGGAGGCCACTTGCCCCTCTTGCAGATCACAAGAGCGGCGGTCAATGAACTCGGTT
Organism: Zasmidium cellare ATCC 36951; assembly: GCF_010093935.1. Classification (NCBI taxonomy): domain Eukaryota; kingdom Fungi; phylum Ascomycota; class Dothideomycetes; order Mycosphaerellales; family Mycosphaerellaceae; genus Zasmidium; species Zasmidium cellare. The sequence goes on along the minus strand of NW_022986997.1, from coordinate 103,961 downwards.
ATCGAAGCTGGATCAGTATGGAGACATTCTCCAGACATCTGCGCGAGAAGGATGTCGAGCTGCCGGCGACGATGGCGAAGCGAGCTGCAGACTCGTACGCAAAAGTCTTTCAATCTTTGGAGTGGGACAAGTTGTAACATACACCAATTGTTAAGCGACTGTCGACTTCATCTCGCTATCTCAACAGGATAATCTGTCGTCTCAATATCGTGGGGAAAGACAATCCCATTCTGCCTCCTCACCTCGTCCATCACCTCCATCACCTCCAGACTCTCCGCCAACATCTGCACTCGACTTTCTTTATGACCATCTTTGAGCGCATACGCACATTCGTCCGCTTCCCAGAACATGCCATGGCCCTCGCCTTCTGCATTGTTGCTTTTGCCGACTTCATTGCCGAAACCGTTCCACCAGCCGCTGCCTTTCCCTGGTCCTAGTTGCGGCCAATCTTTCTCTTCGGTCTTGCCATTTGATCGGGCGAGTCTGCTCTTTGTCGGTCGGAAACAGGGATGGAAGATTTGGATTTCCCCATCTGTGCCTTGCACTCGCACCGCCGGTAAAGAGCCAGTCCCGTCTGCATCACTAGCAACATGCATACTAGCAGTGGCAATTCCGTGCGCATCTCCGCCCTGCTGTCGCGGAAAGGTCAACAGAATGGAGGTATGCTCGTCAGTACCCGCGATGTTCTTCCTCGCTGAGCTCAAGACTTGCGGAGGCGATGGCTTGTCTTGTGTGGAGTACAGCGTCTGGAAGACCCAGGTCAGAGAGTAAATGCAAGTGTCAAGGAGCACGCCTCCAGCCAGTTTGGGGCTGATCAGTCGATTGTCTTCCTTTAGCACACCAGCCGGCACGATTGAGCTGAGATCCGCGAACGTCCTTTGCACTGTCCCAATCGCTCCAGATCGGATTTGATCTCGGACATATTGAGATATAGGGAAGTATCTCGTCCATGCCTGTGCCCTCGTATCAGTACTGCAACGGCCCCTAAGATATGCGAAGACTTACCGCCTCCATCAAGAACAGATTCTTCTCCCTCGCCTTCTCAATCAAGATCTTGGCTTGAGCAGCATTCGTCGTGAAAGCCTTCTCGCAGAGCACATTCTTCCCAGCCTCAAGACACAGCATAGCATGCTGGTAATGATGGCTGTGTGGTGTTGCTATGTAAATTATGTCTACGTTCGAATCCTGTACGAGCTCCTTGTACGAGCCGTATGCCTTCGCATTCCTGACGCCGACCTTCTCAAGGAACGCCTGGGCTCGTTGCTGGGAGGACGAGGCTGCTGCAGCGACAATAATATGCTCAATATCCTTCACACCTCTGGTCTCTGGAGAGACGGTGAGGTCCCGAGCAAATGTCTCAGCGATGCCTCCAACGGCTAAGATGCCCCACTTGAGCTGGTATTTCGACATCACGGCAGACGGGCGGGAATGTGGTGGCAGGATGCAGTATCGCTGTATTCCCCCGCCATATCTTCACCAACGCATGTATACCATGCATGACATCGCCACCTGAGATTCGCCTATGACCTCTGCCGGCCGGAACTTCCACATCCGGGGCTGCCGCCAGCCTTGCGGGTCACTAACCGAGAGCGTCAACAGACACAACTGCGGCGGTCGGACACTCTCTTGCGACACTTCCATGGCTAAAGGCTGCCCCGCATACCAACCAGTCGGCTAGCCATAGCCTACATTATGGTCCTGGTATTCATGGTTTCCCCGCAGACGCAATGGGATCAACAGAGAGATGTCGCCGCACGCTTTGCTGACCGGCAAGGTTGCGCTTGTTACTGGTGCTGCAAGTGGTATGGTAATAAACGTTGTAGAGGTAAGGGTAGAAAGCTGACATGGAGTGATAGGCTTTGGTGAAGGCATAGCTAAGCTCTTCGCTGACGAAGGGGCCAAGATTGTCGTTGCTGACATCAATGATGAGCAGGGTGCTAGGTAAGGGGTCAGCCTTGCCGAAGACTTTATGGTCGGGCTGATCATTCTCGGAAATCAGAGTCGTCAAGGACATCGAACGGTCCGGAGGCCAAGCGGTGTTCGCCCGAACAGATGTGACGAAAGAGGCCGACTGGAAGAAGGCACTCGAAACCGCAAAGCAGAGCTTTGGCACACTGGATATCCTCGTCAACAACGCAGGCTGGACATACCGCAAGAAAGACTCCCTGACCGTGACAGAGCAAGAATACGATCGTAAGTTTCGCCATCTTTCCCGTCAACACCACTAACCCATCAACCTCAGGCGTCTTCGACATCAACGTCAAATCCATCTTCCACTCCGTCAACGCCATAATTCCCCACTTCCTCTCCCAATCCTCCGGCACCATCGTCAACATCGGCTCCTGCATCACCTGCAAGCCCACCAACGGCCTGATGTGGTACGGCGCGACCAAAGCCGCCGTGGACGTGATCACCCGACACATGGCGAGGGAGTTCTCCGACAAAGGCATCCGGGTCAACGCCGTGGCTCCATCGATCAGCGAGACGCCGTTGATGAAGGAGTTCATTGCGGGGGATCCGGACGAGGAGAGCTTGAAGGACGCGGTGAGGGATGTTCCGGTCGGCAGGCTGTGCACGCCGGTGGATATTGCCAAGGCGTGTTTGTATTTTGCGAGTGATTATTTTAATGGTTTTCAGACGTGAGTACTTGTTCGGAGTGATGCGGTGGGTAAAGGCTGACTGTTCTATAGGGGTATTGTGCTGAGAGCGGATGGTGGACATTACGCTTGAGTTTTCACCTGGACAAACAGAAGACTGTTCATTTAACGTCAGTTCAAGGCACGACAAGTCCTATTCAAGTATTTGATATTCTCAATCATAGCCTCGAGAACAGGTGAGGTCGGCTTAGAGTTAGGACTGCCGATGATCAGCCTACAGTCCTTCTTCCTTCGCATCTTCTCGATATGTTTCCGTCTGAATCTCCAAGCCTCTCCCTCCTTGCTGCATGTCCTTGCTAACAAGAAAATGTCTCCCAGGTCTGCAAAGGGACCCGGTCCATGGATGTGCTTGGATGCTGGCAGCATGGTACAGATTACGGAGAGGCCAGGGGTGCGATGCCAACTTCACAGCAACCAAGAGACGTCTAGTCCATCCACTTGCCATAACGCAACGAAAGGCAGAGAACTCATCCTACCATCTTGAACACTGCTTCCCACTCCATCGACTCACCCAATGTACTAAGCGATGAATGAACGGACTTCCAGAACTCGCAGATGCCAGCCATCACCAACCCCCACCCAATCCCGGAAGTTGGTAATAAAGCCAAACGTTATACGACGCGCTTCGCGAAAGCGCTCATCTCCTGGCTTCAATCTCCTCAACTCCTCTTCTCGCCGATGTCCTGAGAAGCGACAAGACCACAATCTCCATCCAAAGACCACCGCGACGTTCCACAAGCGGCTGCAGTGACCAATATGTCGTCCAAGTCCCCCGAAAGCTCCAAGAGTGCCGTCAAGCGGAACGCCGACGAGTCTGGCAGTGAGACGGACTCCAAGCGGAACAAATCTGACGAGAGGGAAGTCAATGTCGATCCGATTCATGATACTGCGTTGTATGATACTCACACTGGATCGTCGAAGCATCGAAACTGACAACTCTCCAGCGGTCTCTGCCTCCAAGCCCGCACGTTCCTCGTCGGACCCAAGGCTGAGCCCTTCGTCATCCACAGGAACCTGCTCCGCCAGCGATGCGGCAAGTATTGGGAGTCGCTGCACGAAGCCGTCAAGAACAACCCCTCGCTGATGAAACACTACTCTCATCGACTCCCCGAGGAAGACCCTCGCACCTTCGCCATGTTCGTCGCCTGGCTCTACACGGGCGAGATCCCACCGTCGCCCGACGACGAAGATGGCTGGAACATCCCGCCTCAGCTTCGTCTGGTCTCTGGCCAGGCTTCGGAGTATGAACGTTGGTATGATGAAGATCTAGTCGATCTTTGGGTCTTCGCCGCCACGAACCAGATCTACGACCTCTCCAACGCCGCCGTCTCCAGCCTGGCGATGCAGAATGGCCAGTACACCCGCACGACGACAAGAGCAGCTCTGGCCACGGCGTTCGAGTATACCGGCCGGGCGACGGGGTTACAGAAGTACCTGATCGACGAAGCGCTCTACCGTCTGGACACATCTGCAGTCCCGAAGAGCACCTCGCATTATCCCGTCGAGTACGTCTCGAGGATTCTGGAGGAGGTCATGTCCCGCAAGACGGGCGGTGGCAAGGTCGCCAAGCCTCGATGGCAGAAGAAGCCGTGTTTGTATCACAATCATGCGGATAGTGCGAGTGTTAAGCGGAAGTGTAGGAATTTCTGGCTGGGGTCGCCGAGTCCGAGGTATGATGAGGAGATTTAGTGAGTGCATTCAGACATCGCTTTGTGGATATCGCTGACTTTCGTGAAGTGATCTCTTGGAGGATACCGTCACACTGATCGTCGGCGCCTCCAAGATCCCTTTCGTCGTCCACAGGGGTCTTTTGTGCAAGTACTCGCCGTTCTTCCACGGTCTGTTTCACGGCAACTTCAAGGAAGCAAATAGAGGTCGAGTCGAACTGGACACGGACAATGTACGAGACTTCATATTGTTCCTATCTTGGCTGTACTCGGAGAAGGTACAGACCCCTTCTCCCAAGGTCAATCTTCTCATCGAAAGGTACTTGTCAGCCCAGGACCGAAGCCTGACGCTCTGGACTGCTCCGCCGTCCAGTGATGATTCTGGTTTCGAAGACATGGGCGATGCAGATGCCGAGCACGAAGTCGAGGATGAGGATACCGCGATGGATGCACCAAACTCGTCCGCGACGACTGTTATCGCCGAGGTTGTTGTCAATGGCAAGCAGGTCATTGCTTTGCCTGAGATTCCAGACGACCACGACGCCGCCATCGACGACGCTACCCGCATGCACCAAATTCAACAAGACCTGATCTCCCTTTTTATCTTCGCTGAGCACCGTAATGTCCCCCACCTTCGCAATGATATCATGAACCGTATCGTCGAGCTCCGCAGCAAGCGCTGGCCACTGCTCACAATCGACCCAGCTGTCATCCACAGATGCTACAGCTCGCTGGAGGAGAACTCTGACCTCTGCACCTATCTCGAAGAAGAGGCCGCCTTTTGCTGGAACTCCAACGACCACGCTTGGTTGCTCGATGGTGCTGTTAATCTGCCGCCGGCGTTTTTGGGGAATGTGTTGGGTGAAATCTTTCGCGAGAGGTTGGATACTGATGAGGAGAGGCGTCCTTCGTGGTGTGCGGATGTTTGTTATTTTCATTTTCATGTGGATGACGAGGAGGAGATGAAGTGTCGTCGGGGTCTGAAGAAGTGGCAGGAGGAGTTGAGCATGTCGGATTATGCTGCGGTTGATGCGCCGGAGTTGGAGTGGTGATGGTGAGGTTTTGTGATGTTGTAATTCATGCTTTTTGCCAGTATGCTGCTGCTCAACGATCCCTCATCGCCACCAGTCTCCACTTCATCGCCCACGGAATGCCAACGTCATCACCATCGGTGGCGGTTGGGCTTGCCTGTAGGTTCTCTCGCCGCTCATGGGGTTGACGACCTTCTCCACGCCTTCTGCCAGCTCTTGCAGCTCCTCGAACGTCGGAAACTTGAATAGGGGCACAGCAGGCAGACCATGAAGCTGCGCGGGCAATGGTGATGGACGACTGTGCCGAGTGAACACCGGAAACGGCATGGGATGCTGCCAGGGGTACAGCGGTGGCGGTGGCGACTTCTGCGGCGGTGGGGGCGGGAAGATGTCTTGTGGGAGATCGGGTGGTGTGGGGTTGCTCGTGCCTTGCCAGAGTGCGCTGATCCTGGTCTCCCTCATCGGGTTGTCGCGCCGGGCTTTGGGCGTATTGGCCTTATGCGATGGCTCCCTGCTCATGGAGGCCTGCAGCGACTCTCTCATGGTCTGGACGGTAGGCGTGCAGTTGCATGTGCCGCCACCGTGGAAGCGACAATTGGAGCATGGGAGTACCATGCCGGGGTCCCAGTCGGGGTGCGTTGGGCCACGCCGCTGGTTCTCCGTGCGTTGGCGGTAGTCGCACTGTAGTAATTTAGTATATAGAAGTATTGGAGGTGAGGGGTGTATTTACGTCAAGCCATCTCCTGCCCTGGCAGGGGCCGTAGAAGAAGTAGGGGGCGTCGATGCCGGGAATTTCGTCCGCCAATATGGGGCGGGTGAGGTCGTTTCCGTCCGTCATCTCCACGTCTTCCATTGTGTCTACTTGCTGCTTTCAACAGTGGGTAGCGTGGTAGCTGTTGTTGTTCAGGGGAGAGCCGACGCACTACAGAAAAGCAGCGCTTGCGCGCACAGACCAGGGGCGCCGACGCGTAGGACAAACGGCAATATTCCACAGTTTCACGCAGAATTCACGCGTGGAAGCCACTGCGAAGTTAAATGACTTGGGTCTCTGCTCGAACAGACGCCCCAGCAACCACTTATCAGCGGAGCCAGGGGGGAGTTCGAAGTTGAACAACGCCGCACGTATGGATGCAGCCTGGGCAACAACGTCCAGCTGCTGTGGTGCGGACAGTTGCCGCCAGACGCTTGTACTCCCGCCCTCAGCTCGCTCAAACACCATCAATCGTCGACCAAGAATGTCCTCGGGAATCGACGTTCTGGGCCCTTCATGCTGCTGTGGTGCACGGTGATACAACAACTTCGAGGCTTTGATTTCCGGCTCAGACCGCATGAGCGCGTAGACCTCTGCCTCGAACTTGATCTCTGAGATCTGGATGTCTACGGGAAAGCCGTCGAAATAGGGCCAGTTTACGTCGCCGCGAGCGAGCCTGGCCACAGCGGACGGCCGATTCGACAGCTCCAGCTGGAACCCCTGTTCGACGTCAACAAACGGTTCAGGATCAGAGCAGCCACAACCTACGTAGTTATTCGAGCCGTTGCTGATCCTCGGAATGTCGACGACTTGAGTATCAAGCTCTTTTCCGATCTCGCGAATGAGTAGATTGACGTCCCAAGCAGCACTGAATGGACTCTCGCCGTTTCGCACCAGCTCCAGCAAGCGTTTGCCGTCGTAATCACTGCCGTCCGCCATAGTCGGCCACACATCCCGCCAGTATCTGTTGTCGCCCATCGGATCACTCAAAAAGATCGTGTTCACGCAAAAGCAAGATGTGGCAACAGAGACGTCGCTTCAGCTCAACATCAAGACAAACAGGTGGTCGGGGACAGGGGTCAGGGGCTTGGCTTTCGCCTTGTTCATTCGGAAACCCGCAACTTTATATGCAGTAACGCATGCAGACCGCTTATCTACCCCTGTGGAAATGCAAACTGATTCGGATTAACCGTGAACACCACGGTGCAGTGATGCAGCGCTATTGCACCGCGTTTGCGATCTCCAGCACACTCCCCAACCACGCCCCATCCTTCCTCCCAAGCCCACACTCCGTCGAAACCCCAATCCCACCCCCCAGCACCCTCCTCGCGACCTCCAGCCTCCTCCTCGTCCCCTCAAAATCATAAGCATGTATAAGACCGACATAAACCTCCGTCTCAGCGTCCAGCTTCGGCAGAAGGGTAGTTTTCAAGGGCAGGAGGTATGCTTCATCGGTCCGGTCTTTCGGCACGGGAAAGTGGATCCAGGCCACGGGGCGGTGCAGACGTGAGAGGATGTTGGCGGCGAGCTCGGCGATGAGGGCGGTGGAGGGGGGTTGGAGGAAGTGTTTGTTGAAGAGGTCGCCTGGTTTGATCATCATCATGATTAGCATTGGCATATTCCCGCGATTATTTCGTGTCGGTAGAGGGCAGAACATACCATAGCAGAAATGAAACCCCAGCTCAACATCCCCTGCGACAGCATTCGCCAGGCTAACGATCTTCTCCACGATAATGGGCATGAGGACGTCCTTGCGGGCCTTGATGGGGAGGTAAGAGACCGGACCTTGGAACTCGTCGTACCAGGTGCCGTGCAGCAGGGCGATTTCCAGGGCGACGTCGAGTTGGATCGCGAGGTCTTCGTGGGGGATGTGGGCTTGTGTGTTGCGGATCGCGCGGATCAGGGCGTCCTGGTAGAGGGGCGCGATGGGTGCTTGGAACTGTGGTGTGTCAGTGGAAGCCTTTGCGGATGATGGGCGAGCTGCCACGCACGTCGGGCTGGATGTTCGTGCCGATGAAGTTGTCCGGCGTGGGGATAGAGACTTGGAATTTCACGCCCCGCGAGATTCTACCCTTCTCGCGCACCTCACAAAAGGTCTTGTAAGATTTGATAGCTTCAACATCGTACTTCGTCTCCAGCTTTGGCATTCTTTGCATTGTTTCTTGCACCTCCTGCTGGCTGTGAGACTTCCACCCATCGGGTTGGAACGCTTGCATAAGTACATGGCCAACGCCAGCGTCTTGGAAGACCGATTTCTGCCATCTGACAAAGTAGTCGCGCTGGCCAGGCTCTCCGTCCGGAATGCGTTTGACTTGGCCTGGGTTTGGCAGGGCAGAGGAGATGTGTTCGAAGGTCGTTGCGGAATCAGGCAGCGGGATGCTGCCCACGAAATGGACAGGCGTGGCTTTCGACATTGTCGGAGACGGAGTGGGACCCACGCGCCTGGAGATGATGTCCGGGGGCATGCAATACATTTATCGTCTGGTGAGGATGTCATCCTCCAGCCTCGCCAAGAGCAGGGCGGACCCGAGTGGACGCGAGAGACCGAAGAACCGAACTCGACTGATACGTCACCAACTTATCGTCGAGCTCGTGTCCAGAGGAAGAAGACCGAGCTGGTATACAGTTCTACGACCCCACTGCGGCGATTGGCTGGGTTGTACAGCCCTACACAGTAAAGGGGAGCTTGGATTACTGGCGTGTTCAGCCGCAAGCGTATCTGACGAGGCGAGCTCCTTTCGGGCTGGTGTCGTAAAACGAGAGCAAGAGCAGGGCGTCGCTTCTATAAAGTCCAGCGTGACAATCTAAGACGTTAGTACTCCCAGCTCGGGATAGATCATGCAATTGTGATACTTCGACATCGTGAGAACGGTAGGTCCCAAGCCTCGCCACTCATGAGCGATTCCACGTAGCAGTCTCCGATCAAGCGGTACTTCTTGTCAAGACCGAGTCGGTGCCACCTCTTCAAACATGTGACAGCACGTCCAGATCTCGAGATTGTCACACAATACCAGCGGCGGCTGCTGGAAAGACTTGGCGCAGGGACAGTCGATAGTCAAGTTCGATGGTGGGGAGTCTGTTGGTGGTATGGTTGGGCTTCCTGGTAGCAGCAGTTGGATGGGCCAGCAGTGCAAAGATACGATCCCTGGGGTTGGTGGAGGTGCGATTCTGAACAGACTCCACGAGATCGAGGAACGTCAGCTCGGAGGAAGGTGTCCATTCTTGCGCCATGACACCCATGCCAGAGCGGAAGGCATAGGGAAAGACAAGTAGAGACTGGTCGTGGATGACGAGACATTCGTATGCCGCGGCCAGTGCATCCCCCTCAAGGCTCCCGTTTCCGCACAAGCAAGTCGCTCGCGAACCCAGCCCTATTACTTGCCTTGTCCATATCCACCGAAACCAATCACGCCTTGCCAAAGATACGAGGAGGTCGATGGCGTAGCGTGAGTAGTCGGGGTTGCCCAAGATCATATCTCTCCGCTGCGGATCTGCAAGTAAGCGGAAGGCGCCATGTGCGACTCCAGGCCAATCCATACCAAGCCATGCAATGACGTTACTTGCATTTGCAAAGAGCTGTGCCATTTGCTTGACTTGGTGGTTGCGTTCCAGTAGGTTTTCTTGGTCGATACAGATCGCATCAGCCCACAGATAGGGTTCCCGGTCGGGGTCTCTGATCGCCCGCAAGGCATTGACGATGTTTTTGGTAACGTAAAAAGCCCAGCACCGGCTTGAATGGGTTCTTTGCGGGTAGTATCGCCCCAGGCGTACGACATCACTTCATATGTCGGCAAATGCTGGTGGGAAACGAGACGGACTTGCAATTCATCGTCCGCGACTCCCGGCTTCAAGTACATTACACGGAATGCGTCCTCTCCGAGATCTCGTCAGAAGCATGCTGTTGACATACCAGGTCGATATCTTGGATTTGCAAGGCGTGCTCTAAAGCTGCGTATTCCGATGACCCACTACCCACAGCCTCATGTTCTCGTTCCGTCATGACATTTGAATGCACAGATAGAGCTTGATCTAGAAGAAAGACGCATCTTCAGACGGGAGTCTCTGTGGCAGTGCATTGCGACTCTACATAGCTGTGCATGCCGGTAGAGTTCTTGACGTTTTGGAGAATTGAATCATGTCGAGTTCAAGACCAGGCGAGCAGCCCCTCGACGGTGGCTGGACATCTGGTATGGCTGGTACGTTTTGTGTTTTTGGTAGGAAGAGAAGACCTGAAAGCAGGGTTGACGCTATGCCAAGACCGATCTCGAACAGGGGTCAGACGGCCCGAGGCGACGCGGGGGATTAAGGTTTGGCTCGAGCTTCCACGCTAGTCGTCCTGTCCTATTCAACTCCGGCTTTTGAATTGTCGCCGCTGCGATTGCTCGCCGTCCTATTGTTGCTGTTGTTGTTGCTGTCGCCGTCTTGAACATCTTCCCTCTTTCTTGCTCCTCTTGCTCTGGAAATGCCCCGAATATAACATCGCCCATCTTTCCCGTCCTCACTGAACGCGCCCGCAGATCTCTCCGCCAACACCACCACACGCAAACGCGACCACCCAACTCCCTCCCATCCCAGACCACGATGGTCTCGACACGCCACTCCCTCCCCAACGTCGCGCCGGTCAACCCCAGCGACGATGACCCCACCGTGCCGAAAGAGCTGCGGCGCCTGCACATCAACGGCAAGGACACGATGATCGGGACCAAGGTCAAGAAGCCCAAGAAGAAGGACGTCTACCACTGGCGCGGCGCCGTCTACGCAATCACCGCCGACACGCCGCAGGAGTGGATCGACCAGGAGCCCGAGAAGTTCAAGAGGAAGGAAAGCCAGCCGGCGGAGGAACCCGCGGCGAAGCAGACCCTCAAGCGCAAAAGCACGAGCGCGCTGGAAGGTGCGACTCACTCCCACACCCACCGCGACAACGGCGACGAGGAAACCACCCGATCCGCCAAACGCGTCCGTCGCAACACCATCAATCACGTGTCACCCATGTCCACGCGACAGCGCAAGCCGACCAACACCAACACCACACACACCACCACCACCACCACCAGACCGCGCCGCACCTCGACCAAGCCTCCCCCCGCCGAAGACCATGACGCGACGCTGAAGTTCGACTTTAGCATGTCCAACCACCAACGCATCCTCACCAACATCGAGGTCCAGAAAGACGCGGCCCGCGAGAGGGGTTATACTGTTGATATGCTGTCGTTCGAGGAGATGGAACAGGCGAGAGAGCAGCGGAAGGCGCAACCACCGACCCCAAGCACTATCGGTGCCAAGCTGATCCGCGATATCGCCAAGATCGCGAAGCTCAATGACGCTGTTGCCTCACTGTCACAAAAGTATGAGAGAGCCAAAGAGCAGGGTATCTTCAAGGCCATCCTCGCTCGGAAGAATGCACGTCTGGGACGTCGTGCTACAAGGAGACGAGTACAGTTGGAGGATGAAGATGAAGATGGGGCGACGGAGGTGGATCTGGATGAGAGTGGACAGCCCATTCGACAAATCCCTACGATTGAGGTTGAACCGGGTTCGGATGATGTGGTGGGAGATGACTTGGCAGGAGACGACTTGCGTCTGGCGGATGCCGTCGATCAGGTGTACGATGAGCGTGACACTCAGTCGCAGATCGAGAGCCAGCTCAATGACGAGCTGAACGAGGATGAAGACGACGATCCATCATCACTACCAACGAACCACCGAGACTCCCACGAGTCAGAAGAGTCTTCCGAAGACCACAGCTCCCCCAAGCGTCAGGACTCTGCAACCAACACCACATCACCAGACTTGGCCCCATCATCGCACACGACACCAGTCGAGGAAGGAGATGCATCTCGTGGTGCCAAGAAGATCTCACTGCCCGCCTATCTCAGCAAACTACCCGGCAAGAACCGCGGAGGACAGGGTATGCGTTGGACTGTGAAGAGTGCGGAATTGAAAGGCATCTCCAAAGAAGAGCGATACGCAGGCAGTGGTCGTGCGGAGGGATTGATCCACAAGGGACGACTCAATGGAGAGAGCAAGAATGCTCGTCGGCGGAGAGTAACGCGGGAGATGAAGTTCTTGGAGAGCTGGCCGATTGATGGCGAGGCGAGTGCTGGTGTGGATTGAGGAAAGAAGAAAAGAAAGAACGCAGGATGATACGAATGAGATGACTGTATGCATGGCATGGCATGGCATGGGCTTGGGGTATGAGATGACTACTGCTTGAGGTGACGAGGCGGACCATAGGCCTCAAATTGGAGCACGCACGGCAGCGTCGTGATTGATTGAGAGGGCAGCTTGAGACCCGCTGGCTGTTGAAGCTGGATGAATGAATGATTGATTGATATCCCCGAATCGAGCTCTTCTCTTCTAACACACCTCGTTCCCTACTTCCTCTCTTCCTTTTGTTCTTTCACTCTCGTAAAAAAAGTCTAGCACTATATGACGATCAAGATAAAGAGCTGGGTGGATAGACGAGCGGTCTCAACTTCGAGTATTAGCAATATCAACATGAGAGATCGAAACCATCGAGCATCGAGAATCGACGACCTATCCTGTGCGAGTGAGAAGTGATTCTGGTAGCATTTCTGTCTGACTCCCTCCGTTGTACTCCCTCCATTGAAGCCCCTCCATCCCAATCCCTCCATGCAATCTGAAGCCTGGCAACACAAACCACCCTTACATTCTGCGAGCGCTCCCCAAAGACCAAAGATAGGTACTGTAAGTCCTCTTGTCGACTTGAGGGGCTCTCTGCCATCGTCGTGCTATCGATTTTGGATTTTCGGGACCTTGCCGTTCAACCTTTTCCTCGATTGGGTGACACTTGATATTCTATGTGTAGCGTCTGAGGGTTCTGATGTGTAGACATGCCTAGGCATACGCCGTAACGAAGTCAGATACATGTATTCCCACGCCTTCCATACACATCTCTTCCCAAACAAGACATAGCATGGCATGGGGTGGCATGGCATCGGTATAAACGTGCTCGCAAGATTTTAACGTAGGCTTCGGTCAAAGGAGTGTTGGATTTTGTGAATCATCTCATCTCATCTCACGGAGAAGCAGAGAAGGGAGTATTATCGCCTTTGGAAATCTTGTCATCAATCCTTTCAGTTGGGGTTATATTTTGTATTTTATATGCAGCGTCTGAGGGCTCCTGAGTGCCGGACAAAGACCAAGTACCTCCTACGAGCTTCTTCGTGCCGGAATAGCCATAACGAAGACTCTCACCAATGGCATGTCATGGCATCGGTATAAAGATCCTCCAAGATCTGACCATGGGCTTCGGTCAAAGTAGCTGTGGTTTCGTTGAACATCTCAATCCCAAGGAGCAGTAAGGAGGCAGTGGAACTCCCAGACAATCTCATCGTTCCGCAACCTCTTCCGTTGCCGGAGTCGGAATATCATCCCTTCATACCTGATCATACTCTAGAAGGAACCTTAGAATACTCGTTCTGTCCACATTTTCCCCTTCCATTCCATTCCATACACACATCCATACATTCATCCGAAAACAGTTCCCACCCCGTCTCATCTCGAGACTCAAACGCCCAAACACCATCGCTCAGACGAGAAACCGAAAACCCGAAACTAACAACGATTAAAAGAGGAGACACGACATCGTCCCGTTCGTCCATCCAGGACTTCTTCCCTTCCTTTCTGTACTCGGACATCATACATTCACTTCATAAACCCATCCCCTCCCTCTTACTACTACTACCGCGAACTCAACGGCGTAACAGGCGTATTCGCCTCGGTATCGAAAGGATCCCCTCCCCCTGAACCGCTCGTATTGCTCCGCGAGACGTTCGTCTGGCTCTGCCGTACCACATTCGGTCCTGCCACGGAGACGCGCGCGGCGCGGGCAGAGTGCACGCTCGCGGTGTCGGAGTAGAGCGTCGAGGTGATGCTGCGGGCGGAGCGGGAGGAGGGCCGGGGTGGATCGAGGGGCATGGCGAGGAGGGCGGCGGCGGAGGGGGTGTTGATGGTGTTGGAGAGCGGCGAGCGCGCGGGAGGGGGTTCTTGCGGCGAGCGCGGGATGTCGAGGGACATGTTGAGGGGGGTGTTCTGGCGCATTTGCGGGAGGGTGTAGGGCGGTGGGGGCTGCACGAAGGTCGTGCCGCCTTCGGAGGTGCGGCCCGGGGTGTATTCTCCGCTGTGTTGGTCGGAGCCTTGCGAGGAGGTGTCGAGGCCGGTGTTGTAGGCGTTGTTTTGGGGGTTGGTCACGATGGGCTGGTCGCGCGGCGCGGAGGCGTTGCTTGTTCGCATGGAGGTCCATTTCTCTTTTATCGACGCTGGGATGAATGCGGCGCCTATGCTGCCTTCTCGTTCACCGCGCGATTGTTGCTTTCGTCGGCGGAAACAGAGGAAGAGGAGCGCGGCGAGCGCGAGGACGACTACGATCGGTACAACGATGGCTGCGGCGAGCTCACCGCTGGAGAGGTCGTTGTCCTTGTGATGCTCGACGGGCATAGGTGTAGGTGAGCTCGTCGTCTCGCCGGCGGACGCGGGATTGGTGCTACTCGTCGGCGCGGGCGTCAAGGTTGGTGATGATCGTTGCGAAGAGGTCGTCGCGGGTAAGGAGGAGGAAGTGGCCGTGTAACTGGTCACGCTCGGATCGTTGCCATACACAGTGCTGACCACGACTAAGCTGAGGGTGTCGCCGTTGGTGTTGATCGTCTCTGTCGTCGCGCTGTCCAATCCGATGCTCGTCGAGATGGCGTTGTTCTGCGTCTGCGTTCCGGGGTATCCGTCGAGGTCATCATCGTCGGTGGTGGAGGAGGAGAAGGGAAAGCCGCGGTCGACGAAGGCGTCGAACTCGAGCTGCTGTCTCCGCTGGCGGCGACCCATCTCTGCGATCGAATCTCGCAACGAATGCAGACAACCAGCTGCAGAAGACGCAAGAATGTACTGTACAGTCCAGCTCCAGTCGCAGCCTGGGAACGGAGGAAAGAGGGCAGCGGGAGCCTCACGACGACGATACCGTCAGCCAGCCCAGCCGAGCAGAGAGTGAGATGTCGTTGGCAGAAGCTGAGGGCGGCGGAGCTTCGAGAAGGCCAAACTCTGCCGCTGTGGGGATATCCGACCCGAGCTGGATCACGCGGATCGAGTCCTGGTCCTGCAGATCCTCGCCAACGATGCCGTCTCGTCCAATCGTTAGGCGTCGACGACGGGCTGAGTTTGTGAATGTCTTGGCCTGAGGGATCCTGATAGGAGATGAACTCCTTCTCCTGGAACACGCGAGGGAGAGGGCGAAGGAGAGGGAGAAGTCGTCGTTGTCGATATGGCGGATAGTGAGGACGAGAGGGAGGGATATGGACTGGCACGAGGAGATGCAAGGTCATCCTGTTCATCGCTCGCACCATTCTCCGGAGCCAAAAAGACCAACCTTCCATCCATCAAGCGTCTACGAGGCGCCATCACGCCTATTTGTGCCATCAACACGACCTCCCCCAACCGATGACGTTCAGAAGCGATCGGTATCTAATCGCAAACACGAACCGCGATACGCTCCTCCTCCCACGGCTCTGCGACGTGTTTGCAACGTCGTTCGCATCAAACTTTCCGCTCTTTCGCTGAGATCGGGCTGGAAAATCCGGAGAACAACATGGCCCCTGCTCCTGTCCGCCATTCAGCCATGTGGTGGCTATGTTTACACACACGCTGATGTCAATCTCATCGCCGAGATGCGTGTGGGTGTGGGTGTTGACATTCGCCTCAACCGGACTTCGGCTTCTCCACCTTCTTGTCCGACTTCACGAGCTGTTCATGCAGGTCATCAGCCGGCTGCATGTCAATAATTTACGAATGCGTTCGCTATCCTGCACGTATTCATTGAAAAGAGGCTCTGCGAGTGTCTTGGATGGCGGCATCGTCCTGATCCGGCCAAACAGTTGCAGCGAAGACCGTTGAGCTCCTGCGTCGAAGATGTGGTACATTGCGGCCCCTGATTACACCCCAAATGTTTTCGGATCACGAGGCCTGCCCGAAAGGTTCGTTTCAATGACTGCAGTACATTCACGTTTTCTGGGCACATCTCAGGACCAATGGCGACTGCCAGCTGAGGATTGGGCATGCAATTCAGCGGCCAGGGTCAGGAAGAAGCCTTCTCGACAACATCATGGTAAGCGAAGTCTAACGAGTAGACCAGTCACATTGAACGTCTGACTGCTCCAACGGCTCAAATATACATCAGTCATTACAACTACAGGACCCGAACACTGCCACGACGCCCGCCTCAGCAACGCACCGAAGGCAAACGAAATCTCAGCCAACCCACATATACCTCTCCTACAACTCATCATCGGTATCAGTAGAAGTATCACTCAAGTCCACAAACCCGGCGCAAGTTGTCTGCGACGAGTCGACAGACTTGCCCTCCTCCGAAGTCTTGGACCCATTCGACATGCTCTCGCGCTTGTCATCGAAGCTGCTCGGGCGGCGAGGAGCTTTCGGAGGGCTCAGGCCACGCTCTCGAGCAGGGGTATCGACCTCCTCAATACGGCGTTTTCCACGGGCTCGCTCGACCGTGTAGAGGTACTGAATGCCGTGCCTTTCATAAAGCTCTAAGGAAAGGGTCAGCTTGACATCAGCACTTCAGCACTACCAAGGACGACGTACTTTCTTCAGCGACATTGACCTGCGCCTCCTGCTGCTGGGCGTACTGCTTCAACAGCTGCACATCATGCTCCTGTCTGGCCCGCTCCATCTGGCGATCGAGACGCTGGATCTTCAAGCACAAGTATTCCTTCTCTTTCTGTCGGATCTTGATCTGGCCTTCCATGGCTCCGTGGGTGGTCCTTTCGAGTTGGAGTTTGGTGTTCAAGGCGGTCATCTGGGCTGTGTGACTTGGTCCGATGTCATGTCCGCGAGGCGCTTCGACTGTGCCGACGATTGCGGCCGCGGTAGTGGGTTTGCGGTGGCCTGTGTTGAAGGCTGTGGGGGTCTTGGTGTCTTTGATGTTCGTGAATCCCATCTTGACCGATCAAAAACTGACGATGAGACTGCAAAACTCTTGGTAGAGATCGATTCCAAAACGAGACACCTTGGATACGTCCCACGACCCTCGCGTTTAAGAGCATTCGCGACGCGTGCCCTCCACCCTGGACCGCGATGTTTTGGTGTCGCCAACCAAACACGCTCCCAAGTCGAGCATATCACCTATCTCCACAAATCGGAGTGGAGACCAGCAGCCTTGTCAACCACGCAGGGATCAGCTCCACCATACCATGCGCTTCATTTCAACCAGGAGTAGGCCGACAATCACATCAGACCTTGAATGATTTCCCTCATGTGGCTGTACTGGGTGAGGACGATGCTGGAGCGTGGGGGTTGAACACCCAATGTGGTAATTAACAAATGCTCCTGGAAGTCAATCAACCACGCCTGCTACCCAGAGCGATGGATTCTTCATCTCAATCCCTCAACATGCACGCCGCTGACACAGTATGAGGACCTCTCTCCAGCATACGAGCTGGAAGAGACTACTGTATATGGCAGATGGCAGCAGGGAAGCGGGGTAAGTGAAAGCTTCATCAACCATCTCCTTGTCCTGCCGTCTTTGAAATCAATCACCCTTGCCTTCTATCCACAAACCATGGCGAACAACCCCGACCCAGCACCAGGCGAAGTCCATCGCCCAGCCTACGCCAGCGGCTACCCTCACATCTCCCACAACCTCCCCTTCCCCCAAGCCTGCGCAAAACACATCACGCACACATTCCACGCCTCCCGCGTCTACATCATCGCCTCTGGCTCGCTCTCAGAGAACACAGACCACGTCCGCAAGCTCCAGGATGTCTTGGGCGAGAAAGTGGTCGGGACCAGACACGGCATGAAGTCCCACACCCTGTGGAGTGAGATATTGGAAGTCACGCGAGACGCGAGGGGTGCTGGGGCCGATTTGATTGTCACGCTGGGGGCGGGGAGTTTGACGGATGGGGCGAAGATTGTTGCGACGGTGCGTTTGCTGGATCCGCAGGGTTTGTGGTGAGGGTTTGCTGATGAAGGTTCCTCGTAGGCGATGGCGAACGATGCCCGTACATTCGCGGATCTGGACAAGCTGCATTCTGGCGACGATTGGTCGCAGACACGACATGATCTCAAACCTCCTACCGTTCCTATCATCAGTGTCCCGACCTCTCTTTCTGGCGGCGAGTACTCCTTCCTCGGTGGCGGCACGAACGATGAGAACCACCGCAAGTACGGTTTCGGGCATCCAACCGTGGGTCCAGCGCTCGTCATCCTCGACCCGCAACTCACCACTTCCACGCCGGAACATGTCTGGTTGCAATCTGGCGTGCGGGCGTTGGATCACTGTGTCGAAGGGTGTTGTTCGTTGAAGAGTACCGAGGCGAGCGATGCAAATGCCGCGAAAGGGCTCAAGTTACTGGTTCCAGGACTCTTGAGGACGAAAGCCGACCCTTCAGACTTGAAAGCGCGCTTCGACTGTCAATTGGCGGTGATCGAGGCGATGAGCATCGTCTTCCAGCACGGTGTACCGATGGGTGCGAGCCACGGGATTGGGCATCAGCTGGGTCCCATGGGCGTCGGGCATGGCGAGACGAGCTGTGTCCTGCTGCCCGCGGTCTGCAAGCACAACAAGTCCGCGAATGGCGAGAAGCAGAAGAAACTCCTCGAGATCCTCTGGCAGGACGACAGTGTCAAGGAAGTCTTGGCGAGCAAAGGCCTGGAGGCCGAAACCAGCGATCTAGGTGACGTCCTGGACGTTATCATCAGTTCTCTCGGCATGCCGCGCAGTCTCAAAGCCGTGGGCGTCGAAGGCGAGGACAAGCTGGATCGACTCGCCAAGAATTCCTTGCATGATAAGTGGTGTGCGACGAATCCGAAGCCTTTGACGGAGAAGGCGCAAGTCATGGAGATTCTCGAGATGGTGAAGGGCTGAATGGGCACGCCGGCAGGTGATGTGCAACTCTTCTGGGCGGAGGCAGATTCGACTAGGATGGATGCCAGCCAAGATTCGCAATGCGGATGAGATGCTCTGCTACGAAGGTGTATTGCAGCGGATCACTCGATCGAGTATGCTCTGACCCGTCATGCATATCTGTTTCTGTTGCGGCTGAACAACACATGGTCAAACCAGCTCGGAACGGCATTGCTTCTGCGGCCCAGGCACGCAGGAATCTTCGCTTGAGGTGCTGTGCAACGTCGTCTTGGATCTCAGCGTTCTGAGCCCTTCGTCCTCTGTATCAGCCACCAACCCTCCCGAATTCAGCATCAGCACCGCTCTGACTTCAGCATCCCATCAGCGCAAGCCACAGCTCAATCCAGCTTCCCAGTAGGCGCCAAAGTAGGAATCGGCATAGGCATGAACTCTCCTCATCGCCGGCACAATCGCGTTCATCCTCTGGAGACGCCACAAAAGAAAGAAGCTGTTGAATCTGCCCGCCGAGACTTTCAGCCAGAATGGTTCAACAAGCCAGAGTTGCCCATTGAGACCAAGCCCAGGGCTGAGCTGGGGGTCGACGAAGCGGTCTTTGAGGTCCACGGGGCGGCGAAACCGCACGAGGTTGATGCGGAGGGTGTGGTTGAACTGGAGAGAGGCAGTGGGATTTGGAAGGCGCCGACATCGCCTGGGGTTCTAGAAGGGGAGGTGAAAGGCGATTTACCAGCTATTGGGGAAGTTGTAGGGGTTGAGAGAACGAGGTTGCAGTCATGATTTGAGGTGGAATGTCTGGGTCCTCTTTGCAGTTGTGTGGATGTGGTGCGCTGAGGTCAGCTTTCGCCAGATTTCGCGAGTCTCACTCACGCATCCCAACCCATCTCCTCACAATCGACAGCTTTAACCTCACCTTGACCTCCAACGCCTTCGTCTTCAAGCTGCAGGCGAGAACTCATGCTCAATCTATCCGATATGTCCAAAGACTCCGCTCCACAGTCTGTAAACACCACATTTCCTCCACATCCTCCCCATTGCCGCTCAGCATTGGCACCCAGACCCATCTCCCTCATCTCTTGGCCGACAGTGGAGGAACATACGCGATGTGTCTCAAAAACATCATCTTTACCGGCACTGATGTCGTCCAAGAAGTGGACGCACATTCCCGATGCCAGAAGGGCCGAAAAGAGACCGAATGGCAGACTGCGGGGAGCATGGAGTGATGAGAATCGAACCACTGGAGCTGGCGAGAGAGCAGGAATCAGGCGTTGTGGAGATATGCGGTTGCACAATGGCGATGTAATGCAAGGGTGATATGATGGTGCAGGATCTGTCGTACATACATTCGGCCACCGGATCTTCCTTCGAGCTCGCATTCGATCAAAGAGGCAGACTTCTCCGCAAAAACCGCCCCCGGCTTCTCAAATGCCTGCAGTCCCCGGATGGACTCACGCTGCACAGACGTCTTGGCCTCGTCAAGTCCTCCACTCGATCGGAAACGCTCTTCCGAATGCCCCAGGAAGGTTGTGTCACGTTCGATTAGTGATGCTGTGCTCGACTCATCCACTTCCATCAGCATTTACAAAGACGGTGCCCAGAGAATGAGGAAGGGATGGAAGACGACGCCTGCCTCGATTTGGGTATACGCTCGCTGAGCAGCTCTACTCCGGGCGGCGGTGGTGACGCCCCGGTAAAAGGGCCGTCGCCTGCCGTCCTCATGGCAACACAAACACCTCCTGCCAACGATCCCCGTTCACGTGCCCACTTCCCGGCCGCTGCTCTCTCTGCCCCGCAAAGAGCAAGGACCACAGGCTAAGTACCGGCATCTGATGAGGAGAAAAGCGTATAAGAGCCGCATGGCTGCCACGTTGTGACATCGATTTTGCTGTGAGAAGATTATTCAAGGAGCAGGCATCAAGATGAAGGCTGGCTTGGGAGTATCTGCATTGGCTGCATTGGCTGGGCTGGCTTTGGGTCAGAATGGCGAGTATTCAGTACATTGATTTGATGATGGCAATGGCTGATATTGAATAGCCATCACTGAAAACAGCGGCAACTTCACCCTCACCGCCGATGGCATGTCGTACCTCTTCCACGTCGACCAGGCATCCGGCGACCTCTTCTCCGATCACTTTGGCGGCCCTTCGACCGACTTCACGCCCCCAGCCCAGATCTACCAAGGCGGCTGGTCTGACGGCCTCACCAACGTCAGACGAGAGTTCCCAGATGTTGGTCGCAGCGACTTCCGCCTGCCAGCTATCCATATCCAGCATGCAGACGGCAATACAGTATCCGCATTCGCCTACCAATCTCACGAAATCCTGCAAGGAAAGCCCTCTCTGCCCGGCCTTCCAGCCACTTACGGTGAAGATGCAGACGTCTCGACTGTGCAGGTGACATTGTACGACAACTACTCCGACGTCACGGCTGTGCTGTCCTACTCCGTCTTCCCCAAGTACAACGCCGTTGCCAGGAGTTTCCAACTCCACAACAACGGCTCCGACGAGATTGTCATTGAGCGAGCCTACAGCTTCAGCGCCGATCTGCCAAACCTCGATCTCGAGATGATTGAGCTGCAGGGCGACTGGGCGGCGGAGATGAATCGTGTCAAGCGGAAGGTCCAATACGGCGAGACCGGTTTCCGAAGCACTGAGGGATATTCTTCCCACATCCACAACCCATTCTTTGCACTCGTATCGCCAACCACCACGGAGACGACCGGCGAGGCTTGGGGTTTCAATTTGGTCTATACGGGAAGTTTTGCGGCTACTGCTGAACGGTTCTCGCATGGGTTTATTCGAGTTCTGCTGGGATTGAATCCTCTCCACAGCAGCCTCCACCTGGCTCCAGGGGATACCTTCACCTCGCCAGAAGCTGTTGCCGTTTACTCTTCTGAAGGTCTGGGAGGCATGTCCCGGTCATTCCACAACTTGTACAAGAACCATCTTTCGAGAGGCGTGCAGACCAAGCAGACCCGCCCAATCCTGCTCAACTCGTGGGAAGGTCTTGGATTCGACTACAACGAGTCCTCCCTCGTCACTCTTGCAGGCGAAGCGGAGGCACTTGGCATCGAGCTGTTCGTCAATGACGACGGCTGGTTCGGCACTGAATATCCTCGTGACAACGACACCATGGGCCTGGGTGACTGGACGCCCAATCCAGCCAAGTTCCCGGATGGTCTCGGCCCTTACGTTAACGACGTCAATAACTACACTGTGCTCAACTCGACCAGCAAGCTGCAGTTCGGTCTGTGGATGGAGCCTGAGATGGTGAACCCCAACTCGACTCTTTACCACGAGCACCCCGACTGGGTCTTGCATTCCGGCCAGCATGTGCGGACGCTAACCCGCAACCAACTCGTTCTCAACCTGGCTCTGCCCGAAGTCCAAGAGTTCGTCCTCTCGACGGTCCACCGCATTCTTGACTCGGCCAATATCCAATACATCAAATGGGACAACAACAGAGGTATCCACGAGATGCCCAGCCCCGCCACCGACCACGCATACATCCTCGGCCTGTACCGCATCATCGACAACTTGACCACCACCTACCCTGACGTCCTCTGGGAAGGCTGCGCCTCAGGAGGCGGCCGCTTCGACGCCGGTCTCCTGCACTACTGGCCCCAAAGCTGGGCGTCCGACGACACCGACGCCTCAAACCGCTTGACCATCCAACTCGGCACCTCCCTGGCCTACCCACCCTCCGCCATGGGCTGCCACGTCTCCGCCGTCCCCAACGGCATCACGAACCGCAACATCTCCATCACCTACCGCGCCCACGTCGCCGAAATGTGCGGCTCCTTCGGCTTCGAGCTCAACCCCTCCGAACTCTCCGCGGAAGAAAGCGCCGCGATCCCCTCCATCATGGCCGAAGCGCACAAAGTCAACCCCATCGTCATCACGGGCGACTTCTACCGCCTCGCCCTGCCGGACGAAACCAACTGGCCCGCCGCGCAGTTCATCTCCAACGACACCAACACCGCCGCGGTGTTTGCGTTCCAGCAGAAGGCGACGGTGAAACCCGCCGCGCCGCCCCTGCGACTCCAGGGACTGGATCCCCAGGCGAGGTATTGGAATAGTGTGGATAATGTCACGTATAGCGGGGCGACGTATGCGAATGCGGGGATTAATCTGCCGTGGGCGACGGCGGATTATCAGAGTATGTTGGTTTGGTTGTATAAGCAGTGATTATTGATCGGAAAGGAAAGGAAAGATGGGTGGAATTGAATTGAACAACATCTTAATGAAACATGAATCATCGCCGAATCGTGGTCGGTTCATCCCAACCCAAGCCAAGCCAAGGTCTGGTCATTGAGCATTTATTATCACCAGGTCGATACAATACAGCATCCTTGAAAATCTTCAATTTTAGGCATGATTGGCCTCCCCATATGATGAAGTCCAGTTTCAGATTCAGCCACTCTACACAACTTCACCTCACCTATCCAGATCCCACAGCATCGTCGCTGTGCCATATCTTTCCCAGAAGTCTAGATCTCTACGTCTCAGAGTGATCTTCCTTGGAAGTCTTCAATCTTCGTGGTTGATTGGACTCCATACTGGTGCAGCTGATGAAGTGCAGTTTCAGATTTAGCCACACCACACAGAACACAACTTTACCTCTCCTGACCAGACCTGAAAGCATCTCACAGCAAATCACAGCAAACCCCAGCACGACCCGCGTGTCTCCGAGCACCGATGCCGTCGCCCACGGCATGAAACCTACCGCCGATGAAATTTCTCGAGGAACCAATACCGTCTCCTTGAGGACTTTGCTGGATTTTGATTTGTTTGCGGTGCGAGTTCGTGATGTATTTCAGTATAGATGTGTATGGATGTAGAACGAGATTGAGATTGTAAAGATGGACTGACTGTGGTTCGTCTGGACGAGAATCGAATGTGCGTTCGGCTATGGCTTCGAGGCTGTTTGTTCTTCTTGTTGGGGGTTTGGACGCTGGTGTCCACCCTTGCTTGATGCTTGAACGACACAGAAAAATAAAAGAAAGAATAGGGTGCGTTCCTGGGGCGTGGAAGGTTTTATGAGTTGTGAACGAGGTGAGGCGAGGGAGATGTCTCCTACTTCGGTCGACTTCCAGATTTCCAGAATGTAGTGTCATGGAAGTGTCGATGCTGCTTGGGTCCGGGACTTTTGCGTCTTCTTCTATGTACCTTAGAGAGAGCTATGGGCGTGGACTGCGACTGTCGGAGGAAGGTGTATGAATAATCCCCTCTCAGCTTCTGGTTGATTTTTTTCGTTGTCGGTGAGTACGTTACACAAAAAGCTTCCGTCTTTCGATGAGATTGATTCATTCACTCACACCTTTCCCAAGCCGCCAAGCTACACATCCCTGCTGTTGCATGGGTGGGTGAGTGGTACAGCATATGAAAGTTGGCGAACAAGTCAGCACCATAACGATCTCAACAAAGTGACGTTTGCAAGCGTAAGACGAAGCTTGAAACATATAAGCATCTTTTGTAGAAATCCCGCCAACAGAAACGTCAATCAGATCAGATCAAATCAGTACATCATACACCATATGCTATGCATTGTCGGATTTCGTCGTATTCTGCCATCCACGCACATCACAAGATATGCTTTCGTCAGGTATCCATCCATCTCCTCGCAAACATCTCTCTCATCTGTGCATCTCACATCCTCCCCACACTCGGCTTTCAAAAATCACCAACAACAACATCTAACGCTCTTCATCCCCCTCATATCGCAAACGCCGCCGCACCCACGACAACCGCCCACGCCACAGCTCCCGTCGCCCTCGCGGGCAACGCCGCCGCGGCCGTAATCGCCCCCGTATCCTCCGCATAATCCAGCGTCCTGCTCGCATTCACGGGCGTCGCATTACACGTCTCGTTCATGCCGTTGAAGCAGTCCAGCCCCTGCTGCAGCGAATTCGTGATCTGCGAGTTGATGGCGGTCGCGACGGGGTAGATATCCGGCGGGATACGGCCGAGGATGGCCTTGGAGAAGTCGACGCTGGCGTTCTGCTGCTGTTGCAGCGAGGTGATGACGAGCGGGCCGAGGTTGAGCTGGAGGAAGTCGGGCTTCTTGCCGATGAGGGTCGCGATCGAGGCGTTGACGGTGTAGGCGAGGCCCTGGGTGTAGGGTCCCAGGACCAGCGCTTCGTCGCTGGTGAGGTTGAGGGCGCCGAATTTGTTGAGGGCGGCGGTGGCATTGTTGATGTAGTTGACGAGGTTTGTGGTGGCGGATTGGACGGGGAGGGCGGTGGAGAGGTCGCTACCGGCAACCTTTGCGATTTCGCCCGTGACGTTCATGGTGAGGTTGACGACGCCGCCGAAGGCCTCGATGATGGTTTCTTCGAGTTGCTTGTCTTGCGAGGCGGCGAGGGCGGTGGTGGCCGCGAGGGCGGAGAGGAGGAGGAGCCTCATGGTGGTGGTGTGTATGAATGTGTGGTGGAAGAGGACGGCGCGGTCAATGCGATTCTTCACGGCGCAGACAGACAGTATGAGAGCAGGCTGGCGCTAGACAGCGACAGCAGCAACAGCAAAGTTGAAAAGGAAACCTTACCCTCTCACACGCTCACTCCATCAAGACCCCAAGCAGCACCAGAGGCGTCGTCCGTCCGCGTCCCATTGATCATATGCAACCCACGCCGCGCAAAGCAACGGCAGACGAGAAGAAAAGTGCCTCGGAGCAGCGAGGCAGGCAGAGTTCCAAGCTAACGTCGGTGGTGGAGGCGCGCCGTCGAAACGCTCCAATTTCCTGGGGAAGGTCACCTGCAGATCCAGACGCACTCCCCAAAGCGGCAAAGGTGCCGTTTTGATCAACGCTTGCGCCGATTCCTTCACTTGTGTGCTTGGCTCGGCGTGTGGCTCGCCCCGGCTCGTTGCTTCTTCCCCTCACTTCGTCTGGCTGTCGGTCGTGTTCGAGCCTCGTGGGATCTTGGGGACCGAGTTGGAGTCATCAAGCAGTCGAGAAGCCAGCCACGGAGGAGGCAATGGTCACCTGCCGTGCCGCTTGTTCCTGGGGATGTGGTATCTTCCGTCTACGATGCATACGATGTGGTATTGGGGTATGTGTGAGAGAAGCAATGTAGGTGGCGAGAGGCGAGGATCGAAGTTCAGAAGTCATGCCTGCATAGAGATGTTGGAGAACGATGAGATAGCAATCATACAGTTATTCATGAAATTTTTGAACTTCTCCGCTATGCAGAATATGCGTTAAAAAAGACCTATGCCTACAATGTTTCATTTCCTGGCGTAGAGAGAGAACCCTGTCTAATGTAGCGCTCTCCGACCTGATACCTCTCATATCACCAAGGCCCCGTTTTCTTCGTTACATCGTCTCACATGTGCTGTCGGATATCCCTCAGTCCCAACGAACATAATATGCAAACACCACCAAACGCAATGCTGATCCAGTACGGCCACTGGTAGGCGATGCCGAACGCATCTTGCACGGCGCTGATGATGGTGGCGTACGCCGTATCCTTGTGCATCACCGTCGGGCTGCTCGCGATCAAGTCCATGACCTTTTGGTACTCGGCGTTCGACGCCAGCGTGATGAGGTTCACCAGCTCGAAGTAATCGGTCGTGATTCCGGCGTCGGTGATCTGTGGGCCGGCCACCGTGTTGGCCAAGGCGTAGTACTTGTGGAAGAAGACGTTGTAGTAGGCGGCGAAACCCACGGCACCGCCAATGTATCGGATGGAGAGTGTGATCGCCGTGATGGTTCCAATCAACTCCGTGGGACACATGATCTGTGCGATAATCGAGCAGGGAATGATGACGGCACCCACACCGACGGATGCCAGTGTGATGATGGGATATACGACGGGGTTGAGGTTGTCTGGTCGTGCGACTGACATAGCTCCCACGAATGCCGTCATGAAGACGGTCCAGAAGATCATGAGGATGGTCGTACGTCCTTTAGTAGCTCCGATCAAGACCAGAGCGAACGCCGCACCAAAGATGATGCCGAATCCGATAGGGAGCGTTCGAATACCGATCTGCACGGGGTCGTTTCCGTACATGTTGTACACCTGCGTCGGCCAGAACAGCAAGATGACGAAGAAGTTACCACCGCTGAAGAAGGTAACCAACAGGATCAGGATCATCGTTCGCTTGTCTTTCGAGAAGACAGCCTTGGGGACCATGGGATACTTGGCGAAGCAGATTTCCCAGACGAAGAAGGCAATGATCATGACGAGACCGATCAAAAAGGGCACCAGGACGTGTACAGTGGTCCATTCGTACTGCGAGAGGTATTAGTATCGGGAGGTGATTTCGCATGATAGACACCCACCTGACGAGCTCCCCATTGCATCCCGGACATGAAGCACGTCACGCCGCCAATGCTGAGCATACCGCCAACGTAGTCAATCTGCTTGAGAATCTCCTTGGCCGCTGGACGTTCGCGGACTGGATCCTTGTAGCAGAGCGCAACCAAGATCAAGCCAATCGCATTCCACGCACCAACCAGCGCACCGATATATCGCCAGTTCGAGTCCTTCGTGATGAGCTGAGCCCAGAGGGGCGACGGGCAGAAGGGCAGGATCGTGAAGACGACCGCACCGACGTAGCCCGCTCGCTTTCGAACCGGTACCATTTCAGATGTTCCCGCGAGGGCGATCAGTTCGTTGAGACCAGCTCCCAGACCTGCGATGACCATGCCGCCTGCAGTATCAAAGTCAGCATCGATGATCTTTCCAGCAAGGGTGTATTTCCGTACCGATTGCAACATTGATGTCGTGCGCCGTCGAAACGACCACAGGTCCGATAATCAACAGAACTTGTCCAAACGCCGCCACCGCTTTGCGGCCGAAGATATCGGACAAGGCACCCACGAAGGGACACAGCGCAGCGTTGGGAATCAAATAACCGATGATCATCCACACCCATCGTCCATTCGCGCCTCCGACTTCACTGTAGATGTCGGGCAAGACCGATCCGAAGAGGTACAGCGGGATTTGTGAGCCCACCCACAGGAAGGACATGGCTGTGAGTCCCAGGAAGAGCTGGGCGTTGAACTGGTTCGCAGGTTAGCCGCATGAACTGCTCACGGCCCCCACCGAAATGCATTTTCCAAGACGTACGGTGGTGTGCACATTGGGGTTGTCTTCGTCCTTGACATCGTCTATCGCCTTCTCCGCCCGCTCGTTGCCGTATCCCGGGGCGGAGTGCTCGAACTTCTCGATGAAATCGTGTTCCCGGTGGCCGCTGCTGCTCTCGCCCGTCTCGCGGTGGGCGGCGGTGGTGTCGATGTTGGTCTTCTCGTCCGCCACGGTGGGCAGGGTGTTAGTGTCGGCCATGGTGCCGTCGTCGAGCCCGCGTACGTCCTGTCGATGTCGTCGCACAGCAGGAGGGAAAAGCTTCACTCACGAGCAGCAGCGCAGCAGAATCGCTCGACCAGCGACTCTGGCGCCGTTTTGTGCAGAGTCGCCATTTGGTAGCGG
The DNA here is from genome assembly GCF_010093935.1 of Zasmidium cellare ATCC 36951. NCBI lineage: Eukaryota > Fungi > Ascomycota > Dothideomycetes > Mycosphaerellales > Mycosphaerellaceae > Zasmidium > Zasmidium cellare. Next base: position 75,539 of record NW_022986997.1, on the reverse strand, counting down.
CCATTGGCGAAAGCCAAAATGCCTCGGTGATTGGCGACACCAGCGCTGCGCTGCTGCTGCTCATCGTCGCCCACCACCAAAGGAGCCACAGCTCCGCGCGCGTGCCACCGACGTTGCTGGCCGCTTGGCGGGCTGCCGCCGGCTAGTGCTGTGCTAGCGCGGCATCACGCGGCGTCGAGTGAATCCAATTCGCGCCCAGGGTCGCAGGCGAGACGTCCAGCCGAGCGCGCCGCCTCCAACCTCCCCCGATCTGCGCCCACCCCGCCAAAAGCCACTTCCCCACGACGCCAAACGTTAACTGAACCTCCAGCAACCGCCTCGGTGGCCGTCGCCCAATCACAGCCATCGCGAAGGATTCACTGACCGCGGCCGCCCTCGTCATTGGCTGGGCTAGGCTCCACAGCCTTCTGCATCCGGCAGGTGAGGGGTATCGATCCGCCTTGTTACGACCTCACGCAGGGTCGCTATACCGTCTTCGTCGTGGGCACGATCCTGTCCTGCCGTACGCCGCAGCAAACACATGTTCGACGGCCACCACGCACCACCAGATCTGCTACAGATGCGCGCAGAGCCAGGCCAGCAGAGCCGCACAGAAAAGAGACCGTTTGCCTTGTATACCATCAGATCTGCTACGACTACTGTCGGCAGGGAACATGGATGGTGTCATTGCCATGTGCGACTCTGCTCCGTGCCGCAGGACACGAGATACACGGTATACATATGTACATCGAGGCTGGTACCTTGCTGATGGATGGAATATGCCTCCCTGCAGCCACACCCCGAGAACAACAATATACCCCAGACGGAAGGGCCGGGATGGGGCATTGCTTTGCCTCGATGGATGACAATGGATCGACCCGCTTCGTCCTCGTCTGGGGTTGTAGGGAGGATTGCTGTACGTATGTAGAGAAGGTGGGTGACGACGTGACGTCTCTGCCGCGGTGCTGACAGGGCATGGCTTGGAATCGTGGCACATGGCTTGTACAATGACAAGTCTGTCCCACGCCGAGAACATGTCCCTCTTCAACCAGGTCATAGCCTCGACTGCTGACTTCTGACCTGCATGACATCTGCTGGACGAGATACTGTACATAGGGTCGGACGATCGATCGCTGGCGTGCCGCTGCCGAACTCTGATAGCCACGCTCGGCATTTTTCGTCTAATACGCTGCTCGGCATGTGACAGTGATTTAAGAAACGTATCCTGCGTACACTGCCTCCCTTGGCTTCTGGAGGAGCGTCTGGTGGGTTCGAGGCGTGGGCGTATCTATCACAGCTGTCTGGCTGGCGATGGCGTAAAGGTCGCTACAGACGTGCAGCGGTGGGCCAATCTCGATGGAGCGCAGTCGACTTACCTCGGTGCACCGACGTTTGTTGGTACAAAAGCGGTCTTGCTCGCCAAGTGGACCGGTATGGATCAAAACGATAACGCTCGCCTCTCGGAGCCCCGGAAAAGCCCGACTATGTGAGCGTCGAACAGGATTGTCCAACATAGAATCACTGTCATCCTCCATCCGGATGCAGTAGTCGGACTGTAAAAGATGGAGATATGTGTGGATGTGGTTGTGCAGAACGCGGCTGGCGCAGCTTCCGAAGAATCATCGCCAGTCCTGCCTGCTGGTTCGTGTCGTCGCTTGTCATCATTCTTTCGTAAAGTCGCTCGTCCAGCCAGAGACGAGGAACGAAAGACGAGCTGAATACGAAGCAGACGGTGGTCACCCTTCAGGGGTAGTATGCTAACCTCAGCCACCTTTGTATCGAGATTGCGCAGACGTAGCTACCTGGTCTGCGATGATTGAGAATCGGATTCAATGGACTTTCGGAGCAGACATAGGGGTGTTGATTTTCATGCCCAGCACGACGACAGCTTGATGAGCACGCCAGACAACGCCAACTTTGGTCAAAGCAGGCCAACCTGGTCAGGTGGATAAGAACCAGTGCATCGTTTGTGTGGTCGACCTAGGGTCCACTCACCTTATCGAAAACGGGTCCTCGATGCGTTTTTCGTGGTTCTGGTCTGCAGACGCAATGGTAGCCGACCCTGCGCTTCACTGGCAGCAGTCTTCCACAAGATCTCAACAGCTCACCGAAAATTTGAACTGCGGGTGGCAAAAGGCAGACCATCGTGAGCTTCTTTCCCGGTATTCAGAGTGTGGGCACGTTGAGTCTCCCAAGCTCTTTTGTGAGATCGTGTCTGACGACATGGTGTTCAAACGACGAGATGTCGCAAGATGCGGTCGGGAAGGCGGCATCCATGAACATTTCGATCGATACAGATTCAGCACGTCAGGCTCAGGGATCACGAGTGTGCCTGCGGATCCTCTGGTATTGTGATGCATTCAACGTGCACTCCGATGGGACCCCATCGCACTGTGGTGCTAATCAGGCTCGCTGCTCCTGCCTCTTTCGATGAGCCCAATCATCAGGGCTCGCAAATGCAACTTCGCCCCACGAGATCCTCCAGGCTTTGCTTCGCGATGTTGATACTCACATCTGAGCACTTCCCAGAACAAGGTGCTTGAGCCTTCTCGGGTTGTCCTTGAGTCTTGAATTTGTTCCACGCGACATCTGAGGCCGTCCATCCATCAGCACCAGGTCGAGGACTGTCGTCCCGATTGCAGAAGACGATGGGGAGCAAAGACAACCATGTACACCTTGGCCGCCTTCTACTAATCGTAGTGAGATCAAAAGGGTGGTCGAGGTGGTGGCAAAGTTCGACCAACCAAGCAAGCCAGTGTAAAAGACTTCGCCTTCGACTGTTATCTCGTTGCCAGGACCAGGACTCCATGCCTACCCAACTGTTTGGCATCGAGGGCCCCAATTCGCCGGTCTCCACTACACGCAATAGTCATCTCAGACAGGTCCGCAATTGCTCGTGTAGTCAGAAGTAGCCTTCAGGTGGTAGGGGAAGTCAGTCGCCCAGGCCTGTGTGAAGCCGACATCTCCAAGTCAAACGCCGCAGAATAGAGGATGGTTGTTGGATCTCTTTCCCAATTTCGCCTGACAGACCATCAGACCATGATCCCCGTGAGATGGAGTCTTCCCTTCAATCACTGGCTCCAGGTTCGTGAGGACGATGCTGAGGTATGAAGCATCGAGTCGAGGAACGGCCTTGGTAAGTCTGTTGCTTTAACCTTCAAGTTTATCTCTTCATACATCTGCGTCGCAGAATTCCAGCCTCGTGTTTATCCCGATCGGCCGTCGTTGTTTATTATGGGCAATGTTTGATCCTGCAGTAGCTGTATGCCGCTGGGACCGATGATGGCTAATCTCAACTATGCTGAAGACACACTCTCATTGAGATACTTGTTGCGGTGACTTGCACCAAGTCCAGGATTCTGCAAAGGCCCTACGCTCTCGTCGTCCATAGCTGGTTTCGCTGGCTCTCCGGTGTAAGGTGAGGCATGGAAGAGTTTTGCTTGTCCAGCGTCTGGGAACATATGGCCGTAGTGTTCGTTCATCTGCCTCAGGTAGCTCCCTGGTTCTCCAGTAGACAGACTCTTGGCTAGTAATTGACTCGCTGGTGTTGTGTGTTGGATACTTTGGAAATAGGAGGAAGGTGGAGGGAAAGGAAGAGGCGGCCTTTGACGGCGCTGGCGTCGGCCCGGGTCGGTGTTTGAAATGGGCGGGTGGGTAAAGACTTCACATAGCTTTTGATTTCACCTATGTGGTGTTACTCGGGATACATGTCATTTAGGTCCTCAAGAGCCGTATACAGGCTGTTGTTGTTCTGTGGGTATGGCATTGATATGAAGAACAAGATGTAGTTGACGACAATGTATATGTATTCTTGACTTTGGCCCCCACGCCCACTCACGCCACTTCGAACCTCGGCCTCCACTTCCATCCATCAACCTCACCTCACTTCACCTCACAACATCAATCCATCAATCGTCCCTCCATCTCCTCAACATGGCAGGCTCCAACCTCCAGCCCCCGCCAGTCGAAGGCTGCGCCGTCACCTTCCCCCACCCTTACATCCTCCTCCTAACCCTCTCGCGCCCGTCCCAAATGAACTCCATAACCCACACCATGAACTGGTACATCCAGAACCTCTTCGCCTGGTTCGACGCCGAGCCCTCTCTACGGGTAGCGGTGATCACCGGCTCCGGCACGAAGGCGTTCTGTGCGGGTTCGGATCTGATTGAGATTGAGGCGAGTCGGAAGAGTGCGTTGGAGGGCCAGGATTTGAAGACCGCGCAGCCTTGGTTGCATGAGCATCCGAAGGGCGGGTTTGCGGGGGTGAGTCGACGGAGGGGGAAGAAGCCGATGTTGTTGGCTGTAAATGGGGTGGCGTTGGGGGGTGGGTTTGAGATTGTTTTGAATAGGTTTGCGTTCATTTTCTGTTCGTCTGGGTACGATTGCTGATCCACAGCCAGTGATATCGCAATCGCATCTCCCAAAGCACAATTCGGACTCCCGGAAGCGCAGGTGGGAGTCTACGCTTACGGCGGAGGTCTTCCTCGCCTCGTTCGAGCAGTGGGCATGCAAGCAGCCAGCGACATCGCCTTGACCGGTCGGCGGATATCAGCTCAAGAAGCACTCGATCTCCGCCTTATTTCAGGCATCGCCAAGTCTCCAGAAAGCGTCCTTGAAGAGACGATGGAGAAGGCCAAGCAGATTGCAGCCATCTCCCCTGATGGAGTCATTGTAACGAGAGATGCTTTGCGAGAGGCGTGGGAGACGGCGAGTGTGGAGAGGGCTTTTCAGATCACGCATGATAGTTATTTTGATAAGTTGATGCGGAGTGAGAATTCGGGGGAAGGATTGTCCGCATTCAGGGAGAAGAGGAAGCCGAAGTGGAAGGGGTCGAAGCTGTGATGAACGAGAGACAGGGGGGAATTTGGCTAACGCTGTATAGCGGTGTTATGGGCAACCGGGTCAGCCGGTCATGAATGAATGTATTGATCGCCGACTTAACTATTTTCTCAATCTCACGTGTGGCCGTCTGCCGAACGAGAAATGGCTTGAGACTGCGGCCCCACCCTTCACACTGCGCCCTCGCGTCGACTTAGACCCACATCGGCATCGACGGACTCCAAGCTTTCGACAGTCCGATTCCTCACGTTGAGTACTACGGATATTTGAACTACACTCGCATCCACTCACGTCCGGCGCACGAAGCCCACATATCGCGAAAGCGGATTCCTCTACAAGTGTGGAAACGACAAGCCACCGATTCTCCACGATTCTTGGACCGAAGGAAGAAAGCCTCCGATCAGGACCTTCGCGCTTCGAACATCATGAACGAGGAACGCCCAGACCAGAAGGCAATGATTCCTTCTCCAGACTCACTTCACACGTCCTCGAATGGAGTCAAGGCCGACACCCCGAGTGCTGGCAAAGAACCGGACCGAGCGCTCGTTACGCCTGCGGGCGACTCCGCCACGCCTCCTAGGCCATGTGGCACGACACAGAAGAAGACACCGATCCTTGAGAGACTGACTGGACACATGGGCAGTAGGCCAACAACCTGCCACAGACTCAGCACTGTAGGTATAGCGGGGCTGGACTATGAACTGCCACAGGATAAGAGACCCGAGTTCATGGACGACTTCTTCAATCTCACGGACGAGGACTTGATTCGGAAGTGGTCTCTTGTACCTAGTGAAAACCAGAATTAGCCATAAAATACTGTTGAAAGAGGTTTGAACATCGACATGAAGCAAGTAGGTTGCATTTAAGATCGAAGAACAGACGCACTGGTCGCCAAAAGCTGGCCATAGACGACCACGTAGCGAAAGACTCTGTTCGTCGTGACTGGCTGAAATATGTCCTTGATGTTGCAAGCTCTAACGTATACTTTTGCCAACCACGAAGCAGATCCGTGGGCTTTTATCGCATACGTCGCCGTTGTCAAGTCCACCCCTTCATGGTCAGAATCGCACTTATTCGTCTTCGAACATGCAAGGTAGCCCCAGCCGCCTCTGTTTCCTGCGACATTTCCGCAACCCGCCCTCGAGGTGATCGTGAAAGAAACAGACCTTCTCCGCCGACGAGAACGCTACTCCGTCTGTTGTGGCGGCCCTTGCGAAAAAAGCGGAGTGGCCGACCAAGTCTGCGAGCAGCTTGCGATCGAGCGTCCCAAGTTCATCTGGCAGCATGTCCGGATCGTCCCACGACAGTCGTGCCAGGTCCGTAATGGCGAAATCGACGAAATGGTTCTTCCGCTGCAACAAGGCGTTTTGGACGCGGGTGATAATGTCACAGGAAACAATGTCGTCGTAAACATAGTGCTGGAGGATCAACTGGGTCATTACATCGTTCCGCAACGTACGGATGTCGTGAAACGAGGCAAAGATGAAGAGATCGGCGAGATCCCGGTCGGTCAGGGCGTCGTAGATGAAGTCGGGCGGGAGATGGACGTCCAGATACGTGCCGGCATCGAGCGTACGCCCGGGGTCGAGGAGCGTCTCGTACCGCAGCCACACCACGAACACGTGGACGACTCGAGGCTGGTATGCAAGTGAGAGCCGGTCTCCCTCTATCAAGTCTTTGAACTTTTCCGATGCATCAAGAAACAGACCCTTGCGGATTATGTATGGCGTGAAAGGGGCTCGGGATGGGTACACTCTCAACTCGGCATTGGCATCAGTGGGCCTGGCAGATGGATGAGCACCCTGTCCGCATGTCTGAGGGTCGTGTCACCAACTGATCCTCCCATCCCCGCAGGTTCCCACGCGTGAGCTCAACTGCTCCATTGCCTTGCGCAGTATTGGCTTGAAAGCGAACAACGGCTGCCATTCGTACAGCACTCTCCGACTCTGCTCGCTCTGCTGATTGTGCGAGCGAGATGTGACGAAGAGGAAAAGGTCAAGTTGTCGGAACAACGAGTAGAAGGAAAAGACCTCAGGGGTCTCACGTCACGAAGACAGGGGCCATATATATTACGGTCAAGGATGGCGTTCTTAGTTCGCAGCGAGCCTGAATCATCGCTCCGATCCTCATGACCGGCGAGTCATGTCGCTTGGGAACCCAAACTTTCAAAGTGCAGTTCCTCCCGGTCTCCAAGGGGTCTCCAGATCGATCAACGCAAGCTTTGGGTACCCAATCACTCCACATCTGACCGAAAGACGGGCTTTGCTGCGACGATTATTGCCAACGCAGACACATCTCTCGCCTCTCCCGGCGGTCCAGCTTGTTCAGTCCCAGCTTTGGGCCATCACATCCTCCTCATCAGGGATGAACCCATCTCTCAAATGGGGACACTGAGTTCGACACGCTCCATTCGTGTGGGGTGATCGTTCATGCCCAGGCAAAGTGCACGTGCTCCGAAACGGGCCTCTCAACCTCGCAATATGATGCGGCTGCCCCGGGCTGTGGGCGTACAGCCACTTGGGGATCCAGCCGGTGCTGTCAATAATCTCGAGTCTCCCATGACTTCGCCACTGGATCCTCTTCTCCCAGAACTTGTGTCGGGCGGCGTTTAGGCCGTAGTTGCGGATTTCTCTGTCGAATTGGTGGAATCCGACCCTCTCTCCCTTCTTAGAGCCGATTCCGACGAGGTTGCGGGACTCGGACAAGAAGTTGATCCATGGTCTAAACCAAGGGCCGAGGTTTGAGGCGAACATGAGAAATTTGATTTGTTCGTGGAGCTTCTCAGAGCCCGGTAAGGCCTCGAATTCGTTGACCGCTTTGTTGAAAGCAAGATAGAAGTCGTTGTAGGTGTCGAAGTCATCGAGTTTGCAATTCAGAATCGCTTGAAACTTGGCCAAGGCATGCACAATCGTAGTTGTGGGCTCCTCTGTGGCAGAGCATTCGCTGTCAGGGTGGAGCTGAGTGTCCTGAGTATCTGAACTGTTGACACCCACGCGGCCCAACGGTCGATCGACAGCCGCGCAATGTGTTTGTTTCCTCGAAGTTGGAGCCATTTGTGTTGATGCAGTGAAGTGAGAGGAGGAAAGGTGAAGTCGAGACTAATAGGAGTCAGCCGGAGAAACGCGGTCCGTCCTCGCCAGCTCCATGTGCCGCTTCCACAACCTTGGAATGGTAATCAATGACCACTGCAATTCCATGGGTTCTTCATCTCGTCTTCCTGGTTCGCATCCACGATGTTGATTTGCGGCTTTGAGACTCTGTCAGTAATCAGAGCTGGACTCCTGTCTTTGCTCCTTCTCCGCCACTAATACCAAATGACACTTCAGCCGTTCGACGCTGGAGCAGCAGGCCTACTGAAAGTAAAAGCCAGCACACCAGAACTCTGCCCACCAGCGAACAACTCCGCCGCAGCCTCCAGTCTCTGCCCCGACTCTTCCAGCTTGTTGTCCCCCGTCGGCTTCATGACCTTCTCGCCAAACTGCTTCAGCAGCATCCGTATCCGAGTCGGCGTGATGCCTCTAGAAGCGAAGACATCGTAGTCATTCAGCGCACCCCAGATCGCCACGAGACCCATGATGATGCAGCTTTCGCCGACTTCGCCTTTGTTGAGGCCCCAGCGGGCGGCCATGAGGATGTTGGCGGACATGCGGGAGGTGGCGGCGTGGAGGAGGGGTTTGGGTCTGAGTTTTAGCTCGCTGGTCTTGGTTGGGAAGAGTCCTAGGAGCCTCCAGCAGAGGCGGTAGAGCATGATGTGGGTTGACCAGTAGTGTGCTGCGGCCTCGTATTCCGGGACGGTGCTGAAGTTCATTGTGTAGGACGTCGAGTCCGAGTCGTCGGTTTTCTGGATCTGGACGTGGTGCAGGATCTCACTCTCCGCATCGATGTCTTCAACCTCGAGCAAGTCCTTCGCTAGGGTAATGGCCTCGGTGACTCTGTCGGGGTTGGCTTCAGTTGAGACACTCTTTACAAGCAGTATCAACCTTGGTAGTCGAATGAACAGCTGGTTGCTCATCTTCCTCAACCGATGCACTACCTTCCATGGTGCCCTCATATCGTCTTCCGCGAGCAGGACCGGCTCTGCTTGCAGCCAGCGTGGAGTCTCAAACGGCGACGGCACGCCCATCACACACGGTCCAATGAACGCAACCGCCCAGAACTGGTACTGCAGAGCTCGAGCGATTTCGCTTGGCGGCTTGCGTGACTTGCCTTGCCCCATCATAATGGCCACAACGCCATGCATGTGCGATCGAAGAGGGACAGAAGAGTACGCAAAGACCCGCTCGAAAGTGACAAGCAGGGCAACGGTCAAGAGCAGATCATCGCTGGAGACCTGCCTTTCCATGTCGTCTCTCAGAGTTGTGATGGCCTTGCTGTAGCTGCCTAGACAGCTTTCCTGGGTGATGGCAGTATTGAGGTTTGCATGCTCGACCGCCTTCACGATAGCCTTAGCCGCTGCATCTATCGCTTCACTATGGCCTATCCTTGAAGGTAGTAAATTCATCCACGTCCCAATGCGATGCGTGCGTTCCATCATCGAGGTGAACTCCAGCCTGAGCCGTGACGCAGCCGACGAGGGATTGTGGACCACCAGCGGCTCATCCTTGAAGCTCTCCGGTGTTCTGAGATTTCGCTGCACATTTCGTCTTCGACTCACCGACGCCTTGGTCTTGTTTGCACGCCCAGATACGGTTTGCACGGCTCCTCCGGCACCCGGGTAAATCGCCGCATTTTCGGAATTTGCTTCATCTTCGACCGGATCGTGGTAGTTGGCGTCGGGCTCGCTATCTGGAGGGGTTTGCATGCTCTTGAGCCAGCCTTGCCAGATCAATCCTCGCTATCCAGGGCGATGAAGATAGAGAACGCGTGGAAGTTCTGGGATCACGGCAGAGAACGACCGGCCGATCTATTACTCAGCCTCGGTCGCAACTTGCCGATGCATCTTGTGCCGTGTTTTCGGCGTCGCCGAACAGCAGGTCGATGTGCACTGTACGGTCAGCCGTGGTGCATGGTCGATGGGTACGGCGGACGTTCACGTTCTGGGACGCTTTTGGGGGCTGTTGCGAGATGGAAGAGGTGAGGTTGGAACAGGAATGTGCAAGCAGAAGGATCTCTCGGTCCGAATTCACCCGCGCCGTTTGGGCGCCTAATTTCACGATCTTCTCCACTTCTCGACCTCACTTCGTCCTTGTTCTCTCTCCATCTCCATGCCTATCCATGCCAGCGACTCATCCTCCGCAACATTTCTTGGGCATCCTCTGACAGATGCCTCGGGATCTCTGCCGCGAATTGGCAGCGAGAAGGAGAAGGTGGGTGGCGCTGGTGCCGGCGCGGGCGCGGGCGCTGGTGGAGGGTGGGAGTACCACGACGAGACGATCGGGGCTAGCGCCTGGGGTCGCGGTGATGAAGACGAAGGCGCGAGAGACAGCGCCTGAAGCTGCTGGTTCATCGTTGCTTGCGATGTAGCTGGCGGGTGCGAGACGCGATTTGGGTACTGCAACGCGCGAACCGGATCCTGCTGCATGTCTTGCGGCAGACCGGGGGCTGTCCCACTGCTCGATCCTTCCCAGTATTGGCTGACGTTCTTGTTCTTCATCGGGGCGTTCTGCCGATTATAACTACTAACAGCGTCGGCCGAACGTTCCCCAAGAAAGCATCTCGTCCAAAGCTCCTCTCACAACCTAGCCTACTCCCTGTTTGCAAGGCTCACAGTAGTAGTCAGCGCCGCAGTATCATCTCTGGTCTGCCTCCCGTTCGTGATCGCATAAAATGTACTCGACACTAAGCAGTTGCCGGTGCACATCAGGGCAAACCGACACACTTCTCCCACCGACTCCAGCCATCTATCTCAAGGTCCACCTGGCGGAGACCCACCGCGGGAAATAGTCGCCATTCTGTGCCACAATCGTAACCGGATGATCAACCTTCGGCAACGGTGGGTCTCTGCGAATGAGTGCCGTCTTGTTCATTGAGTCTAACTCCACCGCCCTGGCCCCACGAGCGCCTTCTGGCCACACGACGCCCGCAAAGTGCAGTCCCCCTAGTTGGGTGACCATGCTGTAGATGTCGTGCAGTCTGCCCTTGGCTTCGACCCCGTCTTGACTGTAGAGGAAGTCGACGGACTGGCAGGATCGGTACACGTCGGCGACCTAGGATCGGTAACCAAAGTGGGACCAGTCGACAGAGATGAAGGCGGGAAGGCGATCGAGAACGGTCCAGCATTGCATCGTCTTCCCACCGTGGGTCGGGCACGCCGTGTCTGGGAGTGGGAACGGCTCGAAGAAGCGAGTGATCGCCTCGGCTGGCGAGTGGATCTCGCCAACTGCGTATACCTGGGAATCATCGAAAGTGATGCTGCAGAGCCGAGTCGTCTCGACCATCTCCACGGTGTCGTCTAGACAACACCCAAAGTACTGCAGCTTGCCCGCGGTGAACGTCGTCGTCGCCCAACCGTTCATGACAATATCGAATGCAGGAATTTGCTCGGGGTACGCCGACTTCTTCTTGCCGTCTTTGCCAGTGTAACTGAAGAGATCGTCGTCCTCTGCTACCTGGCTCCGGAGTGCAGCCCATGCTGTCTCTTGTAGGGTAGCAGACTTCGCCAAGACGACACTAGCCACGTTGTCCCCGTATTCTGCTAAGCCTGGCTAGCTCTGTGCGTCGCATCGCCGGTGTCCGATCTGACGAAAAGGTTAGACAAAATATACACGGACAAGGTTCGATCGATCTCTACCAGAAGATTGCGCGCAACCATCAGGGCTGACTCGAAAGTGCAGGCATTCTTGCCACCGCTTTCGAGAACGCTTATCAAGCGCTTCTTCAACCGCACCAGCTCCTCTTCTGTGCGCTCGATTGCTCGGACGGTGTTAGGAGTGGATTGGCTGCAACAGCTCGAGCTTCACTTTTGCGGCTGCAATAACCTAGGAGAAAGCATGTCCGTCTCCCTACTAAACAGCGAGACTACTCCGATTGCAAGCAGCTTAGTCCCGTAGCCATACCTCCATTTCGGGGAATTCTTCGACAGTCCCTCGAGTAGGCACCATCCCTCCTAGTAGCCTACGAAGGACATAAAGGATAACAGAGACAACATCGACGCAGAAGAAGAGTCATAGCACTCCCGTCTATATTCCCTCTCTCTCCGTCTGACTACGACACTACTACGACTACAAGTATCAACAAACGTCGAGTCCCGACACACGACTTCGAGCTCTTAACAACGATCCACAATGGTTGCCCTGACTCAGTCTACAGCTGGAATGGGATCGATTGGATTCCAAACACGAGTCCATGTACTGCAAGAAACGAGACGATGGAGTAGTCCTGGACGGGGCGAACGATCTTACGGAAAGAAATCCTGACCGAATGAATAAAGGGAAGCGGGCGTGAGGTGTAAAGTACAAAGTGTGTTTCTCCCAGGTTTTCTAATCTACATACCCTCCCGAAAGCCCCGTGATCCCAATCCCCCGCGAAACAACGCAAAAACTGAGCGAAAACGAGAGACTCAAAATGACCCTCCCCTCCAATCCTCCCCCACTCGCCCGAAAGAAAGGAAAAACAGACCTACCTCACCCCCTCACCGCCCAGCCATCGACCCATAGACCGTCCCAGGCCGCCTCCTCTTCTCCTTCCTCTTCTCCGTCTCAAACGCCCGCACCGCCTTCAGCGCCCGGTACTCGTCGTCCATCGCCATCTCGCACCGGCCATGCACCTCCAGATACTCAGCGTACGCGAGCTGGACCGCGCGCTCGAGCGCCTTCTCGTTCGCGCCCACCTGGACGGCGTCGAAGTCCGTGAAGAAGGTGAGCTGGTCGAGCGGGGTGAGCTTGAGGGCGTCAGTGCGGGAGAGGTGCGTGGCGAGGCGGGTTTTGGCGGTTTGCCAGGTCGTGAAGGCGGCTTCGGCGAGGGATTGGGCGGAAGTGAGGGCGGTGAGGGCGGTGGCGTGCGCGTTTTGGAGGCGCCAGTAGGTGTCGGCGTCGATGGGGGAGGTTGTCGTCAGGGGCGCGATGGTGGGGGGTGTGACACCGATGGTGAGGCACGCGGGGTGCTGGGTTGGGGTGGGCATGGTTGCGGTGTGGTGGAGTTGCTCTGCCGGAGAGCGTTGGACTGTGAAGGTGAGTTGATTTGGAGACGTTTGACGATACCTGATCGTTTAGTCTCCGAGGGGGTGTTGCGAAGTGTGAAGAAGATGATATGGAGAACGTCGTCTACTTGCGGTCGACGGGGGCGTTTATATACTATATCTCCCATGCTACTTTCAATGCCATTGGGAGCCACTTCTTCCCACAGCCCTTGGGAGAAGATCTTTCTCAATATCATAGTCTTGCCTGGGCGCCTTTGCCGATCCATGAAGGCGATTGTTCCGTGACGAACAAGCCCATTGTTCCCCAGCAACGACCGTAACACAAAGACCGCCGATGAGAAATCTCCTTGGCACAGCCTACGGTCGAGAAGGCGAGACCGTTCCTTTTTCTTTGTTGTTCACGATCCTCAACCCCCCGCTTCGGTCGGCCTCGAAGGTTTCTAGCTAGATCGTCAATGCCCATTCATGCACCGCGCGCCGCAGCCTTACAGGCCTCAAGGTCCCAGTCCAACGCAACATGCCACGGGAGAAGTCCAAGACCAAACCCCATCATCGACATAACAGCAAGGAGAAGTAACCCATTTCCCCGGCGGGAGACCTTGCAGATAATCTGCATTCTTCCGCTCCAGGAGCCATCGACGACAAAGACCTCCTATAGCATACGAGGGAGGCTGCTTTCGCACGGCAAACGACATCGCGACTCCGAAGACCGTTCATCGTTCGAACTCAAGCGGGCGCTCCAGGAGGGCCAAGCTGGTTTAGGCTTAGAGATACTGGTTCCTGAACGATATTGCCCGGTTCAACGCATGCGGCCTCTGGCGCGCTATAGCTCTTGGTCGGATGGCCTACGCCTAGTACTACGAGTTTCGCGGCTGTCGTAAGTACTGAGACTGTACTTGCTTCCCTCGCCCTGTGTTCTTGGGAGTTGGGAAGATTGTTCGTACAATGTGATGTGGTAAACGTGCGAAGGGTTGCATGGCTTATTAGCGGCTTGCCTTCCCCTAAGAGAACTAGGAAGTAGTAAGGCTGCAGGGATGGTTTGATAACATTGAAGCTAGGAGATCTCCTCTGCCGATAATGCCTTAGACCGCCTCGACGAGATCTGTAGGTAAGTCCGCTTTTCCGCTGTGGGCTGGAAGGAGACGCTCGCTTCAGGGGCTTCCGGCTTCGTGCACTTCAGGCGAGACTACGATCTGCAAGCTTGCTGAGGCTGAGGTGGCTCGAGATGGGTTCAGAGTGCCACTAACGGCATTTCATTCATTATGGAAATTTTCTCACATCCAAATCAGCGGCTTCATCACCTACGACTTCCCACTCCCCAGCGCTTTCTCCCACGTAGCAACGGTAAAATCCCACACGGCATCTTGTTTGCCCTCCTTGACATACTTCTCAAGCGCCTCCGACCGCGGAGAAGGCTCACAGTACTCATTGAACCGCCACACCCCGGGACCAAACTCCTCGCTCGTTAGCAAAAACGCATGCCGCTGCCCCGACTCTTCCAGCGGAATCGCTCTCAACGACATAACCATCCTCCCCAACGACCGCAGGACAGGAAACGTCCACCGCCACAGAAAATTCGTCTCCGCCCCCGGCTTCGGCTTCCTCTCGACGTCCGTCAGGACGAACCCGGGCCAGGTGTGGATGAGGGTGAAGGCGGGGTTCTGGGCGGCGAAGCGGTGGAAAGTGAGCGTCTTCATGGTCGAGGACTGCTTGGCGAAGTTGGGGATGGTCCAGTTGTGCTCGAGGCCCATGTCGTCTTCGCGAAGGATGGTGTCGTGGCCGGCGGCGAGGATGCTCAGGATGCGGGGGCGCGGGGATTGTTGGAGGGCGGGGAGGAGGTTGTGCAGGAAGCGGATGCGGGACCAGTAGGAGAGGGTGAAGCATTGCTCGAGGCCTTCGGGGGTTTCTGTGTGGTTTGTCAGTTTGTGTGTTGGAGGGCGTAGAGTGGGATGTACTGATTTGTCCCACGATGGGGAAGTATCCGGCGCTCATGCACAGATAGTCGACTTTGCTGGCGCTCGCCGTGATCTGCTTGCACGCTTCGTCGACGCCGCGGATGGTAGCGACCTCTGCTTGTACAAAATTGAACTTGGCTTGGCTGTTTAGCTGGCGTAATTGTTGGTGCTGGACTTCCCATCGCGAGGCCGATCGGCCCACGACGTATATGGTGGGTGATGACAGGAGGGTGAGGAGGGCCTTGAGGGTGCTCTCGCCGATGCCGTTGGTCGCTCCCACGAAGACGCAGACCTTGTTGGCGTGTTTCTGGGCGGCAAATTTGGCATTCTGTGCACGAATCGCGGCAATTGCGACCATGATTTCGATGACATATGCCTGTGTTGTTATGGGAGGCGTGGAAGGCAGGGACGTGTTCTCTGAGAATCCTACAGGAAGGAACGATATCTTTCCGACTGGACTTCGAAGGGAAGGTGCATTGCCCGAGCTGTTTCCTTTCCGTTAACAATTCACTCCATCTACAGTTCAAAGATCAGTTCATTATCGCTGCAATGCGTTTCTCCATTGCATCTGCTTTTGCATGTCGATGGTTGCAGTGTTTCGCCAAGCATCAGAGGTGAGGTCGTCGGTATCCACTCCCGACCAATGGCTGACAGCATCATCTGCCCTCGATCGTGCCCTCGATTGCGACCATGCACATTGGCCTTGGATATTTCGTCGGACGAGCACATGATATCCATGTCTTGAGCGGGGAGACAGGAGATGGCGTGATACAAGACGAGGATGGTAGCAGACGAAGGAAGTTCGGAACGAGTGGCGACAGGGAATGCCGTGCAGGGTCAATGGCAGATAGCAGTCCCGGGCGGGCGGTACGTGCAGAGCTCTGCGCGTCACCCTCAAAAGCCAGCACCTGAATGGCCAGAGTGGCATGGAGACTGCCACAGCTGATGTTTGCTGTTGTTGCACGTTGCCGCCGTCGACGAATGGAGGTGGTCGTGCCAGACGCAGGTACTGGATGACGGTCCAACGCCCTGCAGATTCGCCGCCATCGCCAGAGAAAAATGTTTGCTGTGAGGACGACGTGTGATTGAGTTCGCTGGGCGTGGTCGTCGATGTCATCTCGCACCTTGCCCGTCGCTGGTCGAGGCCGGAAACGGCAAGCGTGACCGAGGCCTCGCTGTTGCGGGGAGCTCCTGCCCCACCATGGAGCATCTCGACCTCCTCCCACCAGAAAGTGACCAACCCGCCGCGCGCCATTCGCTGCGAGACCCTGCTGCGTCCGCCGATATAACAATGGCCCCTCTCTGCTCGAGGGGTAAGCGCGTTTTCATCTCCATCGCCTCCCGCTCTTTCCTCCTCTCCAAACCACACCCATACCACACCACCGCAATCATGGCCGCAGAAGGGTGCCCCTTGAAGCATGCCAACGTCGGCGGCGGCGGCACGCGCAACCGCGACTGGTGGCCCGACCAGCTGCAGACCAGCATCCTCCGCCAGCAGACGCCCGTCACCAACCCGTTCGGCGACAAGTTGGACTACGCCGCCGAGTTCAAGAAGGTCGACTACAACGCCCTCAAGAAGGACCTCAACGACCTCATGACCGACTCGCAGGACTGGTGGCCCGCCGACTTTGGCCACTACGGCGGCCTCTTCATCCGCATGGCCTGGCACAGCGCCGGCACCTACCGCGTGTTTGACGGGCGGGGCGGCGGCGGCCAGGGCCAGCAGCGGTTCGCGCCCCTCAACAGCTGGCCCGACAACGTCTCGCTCGACAAGGCCCGCCGCCTGCTGTGGCCCATCAAGCAAAAGTACGGCAACAAGATCTCCTGGGCCGACCTGTACCTGCTCACCGGCAACGTCGCCCTCGAGTCCATGGGCTTCAAGACGTTCGGATTCGCCGGCGGTCGTCCCGACACCTACGAGGCGGACGAGTCGGTGTACTGGGGTGGCGAGACCACATGGCTGGGTAACGATGTCCGCTACTCGGACGGCAAGGTAGGTCTCGCCGAGTCCGGTGTCGTTGATGGGGACCAAAGTAAACACGAGCACAAGGACATCCACTCCCGCGACCTGGAGAAGCCGATCGGCGCCTCGCACATGGGCCTGATCTACGTCAACCCCGAGGGCCCAGATGGCGTGCCCGACCCGGTCGCCGCCGCCCGAGACATCCGCACCACCTTCGGCCGCATGGCCATGAACGACGAAGAGACCGTGGCCTTGATCGCGGGCGGACACTCCTTCGGCAAGACCCACGGTGCCGCGCCCTCCGACCACATCGGTAAGGAGCCCAACGCGGCCGGCATCGAGCAGCAGGGGCTCGGCTGGAAGAACAACTACAACTCGGGCAAGGGCCCAGACACCATCACCTCCGGCCTCGAGGTCATCTGGACCAAGACCCCCACCAAGTGGAGCAACAACTACCTCGAGTACCTCTACAAATACGAGTGGGAGCTCACCAAGTCGCCCGCCGGCGCCAACCAGTGGGTGGCCAAGACCGACGACACCATCATTCCAGATGCATACGACCCCAACAAGAAGCATCGCCCGACGATGTTGACCACCGACTTGTCGCTCCGCTTCGACCCCACCTACGACAAGATCTCCCGCCGCTTCCTCGAGAACCCAGACCAGCTCGCCGACGCCTTCGCGCGTGCCTGGTTCAAGCTGCTCCACCGTGACATGGGCCCACGCTCGCGCTGGCTCGGTCCCGAAATCCCCAACGAGAAGCTCGTCTGGGAAGACCCCATCCCACCGGTCAACCACCCACTGGTCGACAGCAACGATGTGGCCTCCCTCAAGAAGACCATCCTCGGCGCCGGCATCAACCCATCCACCCTCATCAAGACCACCTGGGCTTCGGCCTCCACCCACCGTGTCACCGACAAGCGTGGTGGTGCCAACGGTGCTCGCATCCGCCTGTCGCCACAGAAGGACTGGAAGGTCAACAACCCATCCGAGCTTAGCAAGGTCCTCAGCACGCTCGAGAAGGTGCAGTCCGACTTCAACAACTCTGCCAGCGGCGGCAAGAAGGTCTCGCTCGCCGATGTCATCGTCCTCGCCGGTTCTGCCGCCCTCGAGCAGGCATCCGGCCAGACCGTGCCATTCACCCCAGGCCGCATGGACGCTGACGAGGCCAACACCGACCAGGAGCAGATGTCATACCTCGAGCCTGTCAACGACGGCTTCCGCAACTACGGCAAGGGCACTTCGCGTGTGAGGACTGAGCAGTTCCTCGTCGACCGCGCCCAGCTCCTCGGCCTCTCCGCACCAGAGTTGACCGTCCTCGTTGGCGGTCTCCGCACTCTCAACACCAACTGGGACAACTCCTCGCACGGTGTCCTCACCCAGAACCCCGGCAAGCTCAGCAACGACTTCTTCGTCAACCTCCTCGACACCAGCATCCAGTGGACGCCATCCGGCTCTGATTCCGAGCTCTACGAGGGCGTCGACCGCAAGAGCGGCCAGAAGAAGTTCACCGCCACTCGTAATGACTTGGTTTTCGGCTCCCACGCCGAGCTGCGCGCCATCTCCGAGGTCTACGCGAGCGCCGACAACAAGGACAAGTTGGTCAAGGACTTCATCGCCGCGTGGACCAAGGTCGTCAACGCCGACCGATACGAGCTGGCTCCGTCTGCGAACGAGACGTTCAACCTCTCCGCTCGTCTGTAGAGAGATGATGAGGCGTTTGACATGAGGTTATGAGATGATGCTTGGAAGGGGAAAGTTGAGATTGTGATGAAAATGCCCCTCGTCCATGTGATGGTGGCTTTATATAGAATCTGAGCATAGTTGTACATTTGAATGTGAATGTACATCCAAACACACATTACGATCTTCCTTTTCTCTGCCCATTCCTGCAGGATCCATTTGGTGAGATCTTCTGGGATACTTCAACACGAACAATCTCGATGTCTTGATCCACGCCTCCCAAACATTTCACTCCGGATACTTGCGAGCACAGGCACCTTCCTGGCGAGCATCAAGATCAATGCCTAACTTATTCCCAGAATCCACATCGTATCCCTTCAATCCTATTCCGGCACGACAACACGAAATGCAGCAACCGTTTTCGAGAAGAAAGGATGTCTGGTATGCTCGAAACCGCTTTCGTCAACTTTGACACGACTTGGGACGAGTAGTCGACTTCGAAGACAGATCTCAAACGCGGGTTTTGGTGAACCTGTGTCTTTTCACCGATTCGTCTAACAAGATGAGGGAATTGGAGGGATAGCGATGGCCTATAATGAAGGGGAGAGGGTTTTGGAATAGTTCTTTAAAGGAATATATTAAGTAATAGAGAGTCGTAATAGTTGTGTAAAGCAGGCGGGTCTTAACGTAATATATAATGTATTTTGATATTCTCTGCTAGCAATAGTCGAACTTTAGGTACACAGATTAATAGTTCTATGAGTGCTGCATCCGAACCAAATTCGCATACATCATATCGGCACGCATCAAGTCGCGATGAGTTCCCTGCTCAACGACTCGGCCGTGCTCAATCACATATATCCAGTCAGCATGTTGAATCGTGCTCAGCCTTTGTGCAACGGCAATAGTTGTGCGGCCGTGAGAGGCATAATCAATGGCTGACTGAACCATGAGCTCTGAGACGCGGTCTAGGGACGAGGTCGCTTCGTCGAGCAGGAGGACTGGCGAGTCGTTGAGTAAAGCGCGCGCGATGGCGAGCCTTTGCCGCTGGCCACCAGAAAGCGAAAGGCCGCGATGCCCGACTGCAGTATCCAGGCCTTCTGGTAACGAGGCAACGAATTCGCCCAGAGCGGCTGCGTTGATTGCTTCTTGTATTTGCTGTTTGGTGGCAGAGGGGGAAGCAAGGAGGAGGTTCTCTCTAATGCTGCCAGAGAATAGCGTCGTCTCTTGCGTGATGAGAGCTATGCACTTCCGATGACTTCGTACGCCCATGCATCGAATGTCGATGCCGTTGTTGAGTATCGACCCGCGCTGCGGGTCGTAGAAGCGCTCGATAAGTGACAAGATCGTACTCTTCCCACCGCCGCTAGGTCCGCATAGACCGATGTACTGGCCAGGGCGAGCGTTGATATCAATACCCAGCAACGCATACGCTTCTTCGCTGGTTGGGTAGCGAAAGTATACGTCGTCGAGTGTGAGTTTCACGCCTCCTGCTGGCACTGGAATTTCAGGTCCCTTGGTAGGATCGATAGTGGGTTGCCTAGCGAGCAAGGCCAGAAGAAGTCCACATGCGTTTGATGCCTTCCGGATATCAGGCAACAAATTGAAGCAGGCGCCGGCCGCTGGCGTGATAACCACGACGGCAATGTAACAAATGTAAAAGTCTAGCATGGAGACTTCGCCAGCGGCGATCAACCTGCCGCCGTAGTACAAAGCTCCGCCCAGGCAGAGATATACCACCGCCTGGGATAGAGCATAGATACCACACGAGAGGTGATCTTTCCGTACCCGCCTTCTCGATTGTGTCACCAATGGTTGCCAGAAGCGGTCTTCCATGTACTGCTCGAGGCCAAGGGAGACAACGGTACTCAAACAGTCCACAGACTCGCAGGCCAGAACCGCAGCTTCCAGAGACCACTGGCGGGCTTTTTGCTCCCGTTTGCTGGCAAAAGCGGCATACACATATCCCGCAGCCAGTAGAAATGGCACTGCCGAGGTGTAGACTAGAGCGAGTTTCCAATGCAGACCTATCGACATCGCGACAGCGGATACGAGGCCGATCAATCCACCTACCCAGGTAGACATGGAGGAGACACTAAGGCCGTCCAACTCGCCAATTGTGGTGGAGACGAATGAGGTGAGTTTTGAGGTACCACCTTCGGCGGCGAAGAATGCCATGTCTTGACGCAGTATATGGTCGAGCGCCTGCGTTCGGGCCTTAGCCAGGCTGTCCTCAGAGCAGATCGCCAGGGGTGTTGATCGCATGGTGGAAGCGATTCCTTGCGCACAGGCAAATCCCACCTGTAGTGCTGCCCAGAAATCCACCTTTCGAAAATACTCGTCTTTGTCAGATTCTAGCTTGCCGAAGACCAAGACAGCCTAAACGACTCAAGTCAGAAATTTCTCTTCCATCTGGCTATTACAGGGCTTACGTTTGCGAAAAGGAAGGCATGGACGGTGGGTGCACATCCAGAGATGACGGCCCACAGAAGACCAAAGGTTGCGAGACCCCATTTGCCCGTGTTCAGCCGGATCAGCAATCGCCAAATATCACTCGCTGAAGCGGTTGTTGATGAAGCATAGCAGGCCCTATGCTGACGCGACTCTTCTTCGAGACTTGCGCGCGATCCGGACAGGAGCTGCCCGGAAGATTCGCCATCTGATGGACCAGCAGTACTCATACTCTGTGCGGTAATAGTTGGGTCATGTGTCTGGCGGCGTTCCAGCGCTCCTCGGCAGCTCAGGTGTTCCCTGTCGACGATCTCCATATTGTGCAGTCTGGAGAAAGCACTCTTGCGTCTGACTAGATCGTCATATCGTCCTTGTTCCGCTATGCCATCTGGCGTCATGACTACGATGTTATCTGCGTTTTGGATGGTTGACAGGCGATGTGCGATGATAATCACAGTTCTGTCCTTGCCAAAAGCAGCCATGGCTTCCTGGATGTAGCGTTCTGAAACTGTGTCCAAGGCGGAAGTCGCCTCGTCGAGAAGTAGGACTTTACAACCGCTGACGAGAGCGCGCGCCATCGCCAGCCTCTGCCGTTGACCGCCTGGAACCCATCAGCTATGAAGAGAACGACTCGGGTGTCATGGCGCTCACCGGAGAGTCTCGACCCTTTCTCTCCAACACTGGTTTGATAGCCATCCGGCATACTCATGATGATGTGATGTAGGCCAACAGCTTCGGCGGCATCCATGATTTTGTCCCGCTCTTGCTGGTTCGTGAGAGTCTCCCTTGATCGGAATAGGCCGTACCGGATGTTGTCGTATACAGAAGCGTTGAACAGATCTGTGTCTTGATGCACAACAGCCATGTTCTCTCTCAACCATCGCAAACTCAACGACGTCAATGGCCGGCCGTCAAGGAAAATTGTGCCGTGGGATGGATCATAAAAGCGTTGCAGAAGCTTAACAATGGTGCTCTTACCACAGCATGATGCGCCAACGAGCGCTGTGGTACTGCCAGCTGGTATACTCAGACTGAAGCCAGTGAGGACTTTGACATTGGGCCTGGTGGGATAGGCGAAGTCAACTCTGTCGAATTCAATTTTGCCTGAAATCTTTATGGGCGTGGTACCTGCCATCGACATGCAGTCTATTGTGTATGGCTTCGCCATGGCATCCAAGAGCCGCCGTGCAGCCGTTGCCCCAGCAGAAACAGCTTGCGCATTGGGGCCGATCAGTCCAAGGGTTGAGGTTCCCGTTAGGACAGCTATCGAAGATTAACAAAGTGTGCAATCTGGGGCTCATTTCGTCTTTCACGCACCTAGAAGCACGGTCAAAACATCTGCAAAGCCAGTTTGACCATCGAAGTAGTATCGAGAGCCGCGCCAAAACGCCAATCCAAACAAACTCAGAGCGATAGTCATAATGACAGCTGCCATGATGTCGCCAGCTATTCGCGCGAAGATGGCGGGCCTGTAGCATCTGGAGAGACTGTTCTGGTATCGCGTGGCAAGAATCGATTCTGCGCCGTTGGTCATGGCGCACACGATACCACTGATTGTTTCTTCGGCCACAGAATTCGCTTCAGCTAAGGCGGCAGAGGACCGCTTTGTAAATCTGGAGACGAAGAGGGTACCGACGAAGGCTGCCACAGCGAGAGCCAGAACACCGCTGCCCAGGATGAGCGTCAGTAGCCATGATCTCGCGAAAGAGACAGCAAAAGCAACGAGCACACTCGATGTAGCAGCAATGACCCGTCCGAGTTTGCTCGAGATGGCATCGTTCACTGCATCAGCGTCGGCGCCAAGTAGAGTGTTGACATGTACCGTGCCAGCCTTATCTAGGAATGAGACTCCTCGGTGGAACACCGACACCAAAAGGCTACGACTGGATTGAAGGTGAGTCAGCACGTCGACCGGAAACAACAGCAGAGCCATGAAAGACGCACCGCATTCTGGCGCAGATGCTCTGGCCCCCAAGCGTGAAGCCAATCCACATCGCATAGCTTCCAACGAGCTCGCCAATTGCCAGGTAGAGGAAGTAGAGCATGATCTTGCCTATGACTATCACGAAGTCGTCCTCCGACAAACGACCAGATGTGACGTCCGCGAAAATGGTCGACATGCTGGCGAAGACAACGCACTATTTCGCGGTGGTGTCATTTCGTGTCGCTCTCGACAGCCGTGTTGCTCATGTCGTACCATGAGAGGCTGCAATGTACCTTGGACCATTGCGCCTAGGGAGCCGATACATAGAAGGGCCACATCTGTGTATGTCGCAAAGGACAGAATCTGTTCATCTTCATCAGCAGTTCCACCACTACTGTCACTCGAAGTGTTCTGACCTGTCGAATAAGAAGGGCATGCTCTGACTTCTTTCGGACTGTCATTATGCCACTGTGTGGAGACAATCTGTCTCAAGTCACAAGACAATTGGCGTTGCTGCCGTTGTTCTCAGAAATGTTCCTCAAGAATGTGTCATGATAACAGGTGTTGGCGCTTGAATCATGCACTGGATGACTTTTCACGGCAGATTCCTGATTCTGAAGAGGATCCACGGCGATTGCTCCAAAGTTACGTGGTCGAACTCCGGATGCCGCACTCCCCATGTCGCAAACGTGGCACAGTCTCCAAGTTGCCAGGGATATTGCGTTGATGGAGAGATCGGGAGCCGAGCGCTGAACATAGCTGCGCATATAGTTCGCAGCAGTTTGGTGCTGATGCTGGGACTTGCTCTGGGCCATTTGCGCACGAAGAAGGTTGGATAGTATCCTGGAGGTGGGCCGGTAAGGTGCGGTCATTCCAGCAGTGCCTTCGGATTAGTAGACAACAAGCTCAGATGGCCTAATACTAAAGAACGAAGCTCCAGCCTGCTATGTAGCCGGTCGATGAACGCGTGAGCCCATTGTTCATCGCTGACAGTGGTGTCTGGGTCGGTATAGGAGGTAGTTGGAAGTCGGACCTTTCACCACCGGAAGTCAAATGTAGTCTCAGGCACGACAGACCCCTGCTGCAGCACGGTAATCTGCTTCCAGAACACCTGTCTCAGCCTCCGTCGCGTGTCAAACCATCTTAAAGTCTCTCTATTCTTGTATTATAGTTGTAATAAAAGTTTTAATATCGCTCGTATGATCGGTTTCAATATCGCTGTTTCAAGCATTAGGAGTGGAGGAGCAGTCTTGAATTTTGACGGTTATATAAGGCACATCTGAATAGGAGGAGAGCGGTCGTAAGATGAGATGACATGACGAGAATTCTTCAAGTGCTCGTTAAGGGGACATCATTGCTGTAACAAGTTTCTTGTCAAGAGAGTCTCTGTTCGGTGTGATCCGGGACTGCATTTACAGCAATACGATTTAGATGCCTTTAACATGTTCTGAGTACTGACCCGACCTCTGATCGTGCTCGTCCCTTTGCGTTCCGCATGCAAGATGGATATTCTGCGACGGCAGCTCGACGAGTCAGCGACTTTGTGGGCAGGACAAGAGATACCTGCAAGACGTAAGAGAGGAAGACTCTGGAGGCTTGTTAAGATCCACCGGACGACAAGCTGAGATGTGGGATCAGAATGACACAGGGGTACTCGGTACGCGTCAAAGAGGCGGTAGAGGTGTATCATGAAGCACACTCCCACCTGTTGACTGTCAACCAGGATGAAGACGATAGGGTGATATTGAAAACATTTCCATCGTGAGAGACAAGCAAACAACCACTCAGACACACAATACACAATACAAACAGATCCCTACACCAACTCCAAAACCTCCGCCTGCGGACACCACCCCCCATGAACCACCCCACAAACCCAACACCTCGCCTTGACCCTCAACGGCCGCCAACAAGCCACAAACCCCCCTTCCCCCTCCCCCACCCTCTGTCTCCCAAAAGGAACATAAAACCGAAACAACTCCACCGCCTCGACGAAATACGCCAAAATCCTCCGCTGGCCGTGGGCCACCTGCTCCGCGAGCTGCGGCCGCTGGTCGCGCGCGGCGAACGCCCAGCGGACCTCGCGCAGGATCTCGTCGGAGGGGATGTGCCGGGCGGGGGCGGGGGAGAAGTCGGCTTCGAAGAAGCGCGGGCGTTCGCGGGGCAGGAATTCGGAGTGGAAGCTGCAGTCGCGGAGTTGGAGGGGGCGGTTCAGGAGGCTGGCGTGCTCCGTGCGGGGGTTTGCCCGTGAAGGAGACGATCCAGGCGTGTGGGCTGACTTGTTCGACGGAGGCGTCGCCGTGTTGGTGGCCGAAGACTGTGAGGCAGGATTGGCGGACTTCTAGGGTTGTGGCGTCGGGGATGGGGCAGGTGGGGGTGTTGATGGGGAGGAGCACGGAGTAGGTGTTGGGGATGGGGTTGTGGGGGACGAAGGGGACGAAGGTGGGGCGGGTGAAGAGGTGATGAGGTGGTATGGGTGCTGAGGGCGGTGGGATGTCTGCTAGAGGTGTAGTGCGGCCGACCTCAGACGGAGAGCGCTTGAGATGGTCTCTCTGGGAAGGTTCGACAGGCTTGGCCGCTTCACAGGTCTCGACCGATGGCGCTGCAAACTGCTCAGAGTCCGCAGTGGAGATGCCTTGCGTTTCTTCTCCATCTCCTGGAGACGAGTCTGGGAAATTGGTCTCTGGAGTGACGGGCTGGAACAGCTGCTCAGCCAACAAATCGTATGCCTCTTTCTTGAGCAGACACTTCAGCCCGTCAATGTGTACCCTCGACAAGAGCTGCTCCCACTTGCCACGCTGCTCTTCGTCAAGACGTGACCAAAAGTCAGGAGGATGTGGCCAAGAAGGGGTCGTAGCGGCTGGATATTGCCGGACGAAATTCTCGATATGGTACGTGAAGAAGTCGATAGATCTTGTAAACTGTAGACGGACGAACTCTCTTCTGTCGGCTCTATTGGAGGAGCTGTAGCCTTGGAGATCGAATTCTGTCACGGCGTCAGCATGTTGACGAAATCTCGTCAGATTCGACATCGTACATTCTGGTCAAGGCAGTGCGCTATTGCTTACCGGCACCATTGGCACTGTTGGTGCGGCTCGAAGACGGTGGTGTAGGAATCGCTTTCGACGGGTCTGTTGCGGGTGGCTGTGGAGTCCTGTTTGAGGCTGATGTACTCCTGGCGGACGTACTTGTGCTTTCCAACAGCAAGGCACAAACAAGTTGTAGAAGCTCTCGATCGGGTATAGTAGAGCTAATCCAAGACGCAACGGTCACTGCTTCTGCTTTGCGTAGCCGATTGAAGAAGTGCTGTTTTCGTTCCTGGTCGGCATGGCGGTCTCGAAGCTTTCCGACAACGAAGGGAACCTCGCTGCTGAGCGAGAACGGTGGTGGGAGCTGTGCATTGATATGGTCTTCGGTGAAGGTCTTGATAGCACTGGGCACGAATCGGTCGTCGTCCAGCGGCACTTCTGTCAGCACTTTCAGCGCACAATCGACCACCGAGGCATGGTTGCTGGGGGCGGTCGAGGTGGGTGTCGATGCTGAGGCGGACTCAGCGCGGCGACGTTTCAAGGCCTCCATTGCAAGGTGTCCTTTGATATTTGCCGTCGTCTGCTCAGTCTTTGGCCTCTTGCTTGAACCACTCGTGACATCAATCCCAGGTTCGACTTTGACCTTCTTGTCCCACTTGGCGTCGGCTTCTTCCTCTGCGTCGCCCTCGGGAGAGCGACGAGATGTCTTCCTTTTCGCCAACGGTGGTGCATCGTCGGTTGACGGTGCAGTGTTGTGCTTTTTCATTGGAGTCCCTGGCTGTGGAGCTACTATGAACTCTTCAATTCGCGCTTCAGATGCTATCAGTTGGTGTACTTCAATGTGCCACCTGAGTCGATGGCCAAGCGCTGCTCAATCTGTGCTCGATGACATGATCCAGTGTGTGGGCAGGGCCTCCTGGGTGTGGCCCTCGTCCAGAATCGTTGTTCACTGTTGGGCGGCAAACTGCCCCGGTTGCAGCAATTTCACAGGCTTTGAGGGGCAGCCCAAATTGAGGTCCCCAGTTGACAAGGCTTGGTGTTGGCAACATGGTCCACGAAAGATAGAGACAGCCATTGCGCTGGCATTCGGGGTATGTCATCTACAGGCTGTCGCGCGTCCTAGCGTGAACCGTGGTTTGTTGTGGTTCGTGTGGTTTTTTGCCTCCTTTGGCAATGCCGATGGGGCCTGTCGTGATGGCGAACTCTGTCAATACGCGGACCGCGTTCTGTTGGTGTTCTTCTTGTCACGTCAACGACACAACAATAGCGGACATTTCTATATGCCACAGCTTGTGATGACCCGCCGGCGTTGGGACGCTGAGTCTGAGCTGCGGTATCAGGAAAGCCTTTCGCTCGATCTCAGCTCATATATCCGGGAGCTCGAGAGGAGAAAGCGTGCTAGGTGTCCGAGTCCAGAACTGGTTTGTGAAAGGTCTCCATTGACCATGAACAGTCATTCAGGTACGCGGGACCACTATCATGTGCCTCATCAGAACAGTGCTGATCCCTCGCAGGTTCTCCTCCCACCTCATTCCAGCCCATCAATCAGGCAATGAGGCAGCATCCACCCAAGAGTGTAGAACCAAGAGATAACCACAGCAACGCGGACCATGATGCTTCCGTGAAAAGCGTTCAACCTCGCGTGCTTCATCCTCAATGGACGGATGATCTCCAATATCAACCGGCAAGAGAAGGCACGATCTCCGAACAGCAGCCCTCTGGGAGCGAGGAGGCTGCAAGACCTAGCATTCCAGACAGAGACTGGAAAGTGATCAGCGTCTTGGACAAACGTAGAAGTCAAGGCTTCGTCGAGCACTTGGTGCAATGGGCAGCTTCGGAGCATCCATCGTCTCTCATTCGAGAGAGCGACGACGGGAAATGGACGATCGGTATTGCTGGTGTTGAGTATGGGATTGCCGAGCGCACGATGACCGGGCGAGAAAGCAACATCGGCGAACCTTTGGAACTCGTCAAATGGAAGCCAAGCTGGCACTTCGCTTGGAACCTCCCCAAGGCTGCTGTTGCCCGATTCGAGCAGCAACTCGGAGAGGTGAAGACCGATCCTCAAGAAGTCCTGGAGCTAAGCTGGTGGACCTGGCGAGAATACGAAGGATGGTATTATCCTCCAGAACCACCGCCACATGCAGGGATGACAAAGAGCATGTCACTCGAATACCTAGAACCTGAGCTTGACTCAGACTACGTCATCAGCTTTCTGGAGCAAATGAGACACTGCGTGCTGGCTGAAGGAGATGATCCTTCGAAGCCTTGTAAGAAGACGATCACCGCCTTTCTGAACATGAGAATTCGGCAACGACTCTCTTTCCCGCCGGATCTCGTGGGCGAAGGTCGAACCCTCTTTTTGAATCGTGAAGAGCATTTCCGAGCGCTGATGGTGTACGCTTTCGAGTTCGCGCGTATTAACCAATGCCGGTGCTGTCTTGCTCAGCCAGGTCCATTCGCCAAATGTGTGACTTGGATGGGTGATTTCGCTGGAGCATGTTCCAATTGCGTCTTCAAGCGCCAGAGAACACAGTGTGACTACCACTTCCGTAGTGAGTGCCCTCCTTCAACAAGATGTACTCTGCTGATAACAACAGACTTCCATCAGAGGCTGCCTGAGCTCGTCCTACTGCCCGGACTGGGTTCGCCTTCGTCTTCGACGCCCTCGGAGTCGTCCGCTATTGCGTTTCGCAGCTCGGTCGACTTACAAGAACAGTACGATCCTTTCACTCCAGCGTCGTCGCAAGATAACGATCCAGGAAATGTAACCAGCCCCGAGCTGCCGATGGAAGTGCCACCCGAGACCATTCCAGATGATTCTCAGAGCCAGGGGACAAGGCTTGCCAGCATTGATGCCCACACAGGAAGTGACGCTCTACCAGAAGACACTGAACCTCGAGGGCGAAAGCGCCAGCCTGTCGACGACGGTGATAAAAGACCTGCCGTGAAAGCGGAAGATGATTCTATTGACGAGCCAATTCCGAAGCGCCAGCGCCAGGACTCTCAAGACCTGCTGTCTCCAACACTCGAGCATCGATACTGCGATGGCTCTCCCAACAAACCTTGCTCGGATCCAGATGTGGGAGCTGTTCCGCCGTTGGACAATTCCGTCATTGTCTTCTCCAAGCACAGGTTCACTCGCGCTGGCGAGGCGACGGACGATCAAGTCCGCTTCATCTTATCCAGATCAGACTGCGCGGCGAACCAACAGCTGCACGAGACGTGGGAGAGTTTGTTGATCAAGAAGGAGGAGAGGGGGGAAGAGAATCGTTGGCCGTCCAAGGAGAACTACATCTCCCATCGTCGCTGGCACAAATTGAACGAGCTCATTCGGGATCATTGTCCTTGGCCCAGCCACGGCGAGTGTGTTGACTTGACGGGAGATGATTGAGTTCGGTGATGTCGTGGATTGGGAGAAGGAAAGGAAGAAGAAGCTGGCGGTTTCTGTTTCGTGTTGTTTTGGCTGACGTCATCGGTTTCAGGGGTTGGTTCTTCGGGCGACATGTCAAGAACAACATATTCCTGTCGTCCCTCTAATCTTTCAAGCGACTACGCCCATATGTGTACTTTGGTTGGCCTAGACCGTTTGCAAACAATGGGGATGGATGTTCAACTTTGGACGAAATGTGCAGGATAGGGGGTGCGAAAGGACGGTCATGTATGTGCCTTCAGCGATCTGATCGCTAATCTCTCTTCTTGTACTGCTGTCTCATGTCTAGCTACACTCTTCGCTCGTGTGAGTGTTTCGGAAGTCTGTGACCGTTTCCTTGTTGTAGTGGTATCTAGTGCCGCCGCTCCCACGGGGGTGGTCGATACTGTTGGCGGAATTGCTCCTCCGACTCGTACTGTGGGTACTCTGGGCGGAGTACTCGCTGCTGTTGCGGTTGCGGTTGCGGCTGTTGATGGTGTTGGGGTGCGTTCGGCTGCTGGTAGTATTGAGCCTGGTGGTCTTGTTGGTGCTGCTGAGGTGGGTATTGCTGCTGGTATTGGTACGGCTGCTGGTCATGCTCATACTCCATCATCTCGCCTCCATCATCTGCTGCCGCATAGCTGGCAGTGTCTTCTTGCTGGCCCAGAGCTTCAAGGGCGGGGAATGGGTCGTACATGACTTGTGGTGGGAGGGCTGGTGCGTTCTGCAGGTCGATGGGTGAGGGCTGCCAGCCAGGAGGGAGCTTGTGGTCTTCGACTCTCTTGGGAGGCTTTGCTCCTTCGCCGCTTCGTGGTGTTGATGGGTTCACGTCTCCGAAGAGTTCGTGCCTCGTGGCCTCCTTGTACATAGCGTCGCTCATCGACTGCTTGCTGGTGCTGCAATGTCCCCCGAACTCACGGCAGGGCGTGCAGAGCACCGGGTTCGTCGCCTTGTCGCACTGGGAATCACATTAGCTGGCGCGCTATCCACACGCATTGAAGAGTACATACGTCGAGCCAGCGGCGCTGCTGGCAGGTGGTGCACTCCAGGCCTGCCGTGGTGGAGATGGTGAAGTTGTGCGCCACGCCGGCGCTCGCAGGGCCCTCGCTGGTGCCGCGGCTGCGAAAAGGAAGGGTCATCTCCATCTGGTTGTTGTTGGCCATGGTGGCGATGGAGTGTATGATGGTGTTGTCAAGAGTATGGCGACGGGGAGAAACGGGATAAACCAGCAGATGTGATATCGGTCTTGGCGTGGACGAAGAGGGCAGGAGCGGGACTTGGCGGGCTTCAGCGCAACACGGGGTCGAATCGCGCCTCAACACCGCTGTCAAGTCGAAGATAAAACCGAAGCAGTTCAGGGCATTTCTGGAAGGTCAAAATGACCTGCTTGGGGTTGTGCTCGACCTTCACGTCTGGGAGAGGCCACTCGAACGTCTGCCTCACCTTGTCCGCTATCTCCTTAATGCTGGGCGCTGCATCCCCACCCTCTCGTCGCTTTTTCGTCATTCTAGAAGGCAAGTCGCCTGCTTCAGAACCATCTGCGACAGCTTGCGCTTGGTTTGCAGAGAGCGATGGATGCTGGTGTGTATTTTGAGGGGTGAATCCGTTCCGTGTGTCCTTGGTCTGCACCCAGGCTGGATCAAGTTCGACAGAGCCTTGCTTGGCTTGTTTGATTGCATGCCACGTCCGTATGTAGGATTGCCGATGTCGTTCCAGGGAGGACTCTTGCCACGTTGAGGCCGAAGTCTTCTGCTTGATCTTCGTGGGTTTTTTTCCAAAACGACTTTCCTTGGAAGATGGCATGCCCAGATGCGGTAGTGTTCGGCACAACTTCGACAAGATAAGACTGGAGATCGAGGGTGAGTGGAGCGTTCGCGAATGTGTCGCGCTGCTAAAGGGCGCGTTTCCACGCGATGTGGACTACGTGAGGCCAGGCTGCGGCAGTTGCGGGATCTCAATCAGCGACGGACAAGCCACCAAGCGTGCCCCCTTAACTATGCTCTTCTGGAGACAAGTGTCGAGCAAGCCATTGAGCTTGGACTGCACTCGCGCTGATCGACCTGATCTATGATCTTCTTGTGCTGGTTGTGTCTTTGTCTTCCATACACCTCAAGGAACATCATCGCCTAGCTGGCAATTCCTCTCACTTGGAAGCAAATACAGAGACGCATGAATCGCTGCTGTGGAGCAGTCTCCCTCTAGCATCTCTGAGTATTTCGTCAAACATCGCACAGGCTCCTGTCGTTCATGACCGCAAGACGTTTCGACTTTCTTGTCGACGCGGTCGAGTGTCCACGATGCCGAAGCGCAATGCTCCATCAAGTCCGCCACTCACGGCGAGGCCATCAAAGCAGAGCCGTGCTACTCCGTCGACGAAACCGAGGGGGTCACTTGGGACCTGGGAATCGCTCTCGCCATCAACGTGTGATGCCGTAGCAATGGTTGAAGCATTTCTGGGCCAAGATGACCGCACCGGTGCATTGTCCTCGTCTGCGACAGCCTTACCTTCTGAGGAGGCAGACAGCGCATGTCCTCCGACTGCAATGCCGCGAGGCAAGTTCCGTCCCCTCAGAGGCGTAGACTACACCGAGAGCTTCGTGAGCCAGCTGCGATCCGAGCTACTCAAGATTGGCGAAGCAAGTTTTCGAAAGGTGCCGTTGTGGGCGACATGCCTCGAGATGCCCACTCGTCAGCGTCTCATCTTCCGTGACGAGTTCGTCAGTCGGCGCAACACGGTGCAGATGGACTTTCGAAACCATCGCCGCGCCATGCAGATCCATCGTGTTGGGCAAGCACAACGAGTACCTTGCGACGGCTGTCAACGAGGCTTCGGGCCATTTCGAGGCTGTGTCGTCGATGCGGACGGCGATGCGCTGAAAGGGGCTTGCGCCAACTGCGCATTTCGAGAACATGGGCATTCTTCGCCGGCGTCTGGCTCTCTTGGTGTTCAGAACGAATTGCTCTCGATCGCCCTCAACCCTTTGAGAGCATCGAGTCTTTCCTTTCAGCGGGTTGGCATGAGGAGCTGAGCGGGGTGATAGCTGAGGTGTGCCCTGTTGAGGCAGGATGACCCCGAATGAATAAAGCCATGGTGACGGCAGTGATATTGAGGCATGATGCATTCATCTGAGGAAACAATGGCATGTCAAGCAAGTTTGAGCATTGAAGTTGATGGCAGTCATTCAGAAGATACAACTGCATTTGATGAAAAAAAAAGGGACGCATTGCGATAGTGCTCGACGTCATTGATAGAGTATCTATGTCCGACATTGCTGGGAGGATCGCAGTCTGGACATCTACTGAAACCTGACAATCATCTTGCAGGCCTGTAGCTCTCCACAGACCGCCCTCGTGAACTGCCGGCGCCATTCGACATCGACCCCTTGGGCTGCTTATGCTTGTGTCCGCAGCTTCGTGGACCGGGTGTCTTGTGACGAGGCGGAGGCGTTCTGCTGCTGACATCTAGTCTTCTCAGCCTGTCCAGGACATCGTGCTCTTCGATCAGCCTGTTCGCTGGCTCTGTAGTTGATGAGTGATCTTCGCATTCTGCCTTGTAGCGGGTGAAGAGGTCATCCCACTGCCGTCGTTCGGCGTCCAGAAGCTGATTCCACACGCAGTGACTTCGAGTCCAGATTTTCTCGGACGGAATGTCGGGTGACCGTCTGACGGCCTCCTCCACGTGACGGGCGAATAGTTGAAATTTGTTGTTGGCCGGCCTGCTGTTCTTGTTGTTCTCACCCTTCTTGCCCCCTCTCCTCTTCTTGCCTTTCTGTTGCGAAGGTTCGTTTGACACGGGCCGACCAGGCTGAGGAACATGGTTGTTGTTGGGCGCAGCAATTCCGATCGAAGGGCTTTCAGAGTTGTCGATCTCGAAAGGAAAGTCTGGTTTTCGGTGAGAATGCAGCGGTACAGCGCGTTGCGAGGGCTGCTTCGATGAGGACCTCTCCCTCGTATTGGAAGCCGGTGGTGGGTGTCTCATGGGAGAACGCTGCATCAGGACCTCGTGCCTCCGCTCGAATCTGTTAGTGCGGTGCTTCTCCCGGTGTCTGGTGCCAGAGACTGTGTCCGCGGTAGCTTGCAGAGCGTCCGGATCTCCGGTGACATCCTCGAAGGAAGCTTCAATCATCGACCAAAGGACTTTCAAGATTTCCTTCAAGATCTCAGTCGCCCGGCCGTCCTCGACGTTTCTGTCTTGGAGCTGCTCGCAAGAACTTGCGCGTAGTCTGGCCACTTCAAGTTTCACTTTCTCAGATATCTCGGAAGCGATTGAGATGATTGCAGCCTTTGACACAGGGTCGGAAAGATCCAGCTTCGTGACGACGTCCTAGAGTGCTTTCATACGTTCGTCGTTGCGGTCTGATAGAGGAGTCGTGTTGGTATTCGATGGTCTTGATTCTGTTCCGACTGGATTCAAACGAGCGGCAGGCTGAGAAGGCTGAACATGCTCAGCAGCAGATTGAGCGCCTTTCTCTGGCTGCTGCTCTTCTTCTTCTTCCTCATCTTCAGATTCAGAGCTGGATTCGGCGTCGTTATCGGACGAAGACGAGCTTTCTGAGCCATCGCCAGACTCGCTGTCATCCGACGTCTCATCGTCGCTGTCGCCGTTGTCGCCATGGCCGGCCTCGTTGGCAGCACTTTGTTGCGCTTGACCATCGACACTTTCGCTCACAGAGTCGGCAATCTCTCTGCTCGGGTCTGGCGGTTCCTGCTTTATCTTGACCTGTTTCTGCACTTTCTGGAATCTGGGGTCGTCTGCAAGTTGCTCAGCCTTTCGTTTGCGGCGCTCAGCGGCCTCAGCTTTGTCCGCATTTACGCCATTCGAGGACATAGTTTCTTGCCTTGGATAGGTTCTTGTCTTTCGAGATCAAAGCACTCTTTCCCTCGATGACAGTGGACGAGTGGTTGTCTTGCAAAGATTCAGAGTCGCTTGACAGCCGCATGCCGTTAGTTTTCTCAACGGCACTCCTTTTACGATGCTTTTACGAAGCACGCCCGTGCTCTCCGGGTTGCACTTTGTCCTGGTCTGTGTGCTCGTTGACGTTCAGGGGCCGCTTAGCGTCAAGATTCGTCAGAAGTGTAACAGAGCCATGGCTGGATTTTGCCGTAATCACGATGGAGCGTGGTGAGCGACCGTACACTTTGTTGTTGTCGTTGTTCTCTTTTCGCGTGCGAGACGCGGTAGACGCGATCGAATCTCCACTGCACGACATCTCGACGCCTTGCTGACAGTTCATGGCCCCATTCGTTCGACGTGCTGCAATATCCCGCGAGTTTGCACTTCTTCTTCGACGACCACGGGTCGATCTCGACGCCCTTGAAGACCAGCAAACGGTACGAAGCCGCAAGGACACCAGGGCTGCTTGTCCGAGTCCAGAGAATCCGGGCTCTTTGCGAAAGCATCAAGGTCTGAAGGCGGCTGACAGCGTCCATTTCGATCAAAGCTGATGAATGAGTAGCCATGCCCGGCTTCACGGCGGTGAACCAGCGGCATCGGTCTGTAGAAGCATCTTCGTCTCGCATCCGGCAGGTTGAGCCAGTCGAACAAGACGTAGAGGAAGCTTCCCGAGTGGACAGAGCCTTTCGAGGTTCACATGAATCGCAGGAAGACGACCTTCCTGCACAGATTCCAGACCGAGACTGGGAGATCATCTCAATCATCGACCGCAAAGATGTCAACGGGCTGCTGCTGTATCAAGTCCGATGGGCATACACGAAGCATCCAACGGCCATCCTTCACACTCGGCGCCGTGGAGAAGCGGTCAACGTCGATGGTCAGGTCTGCAAGGTCCTGCGCCGTTCGACCACCCAGCCCGACTTGGAGACAGGGGAGCACACAAGTGTGATTGAATGGCGAGAGCAGTGGCTTCCACTATGGCAGCTATGCAGTGCCTCTTGAGCTTGTGGCGGAATATGAGCTGAAGGATCCGAGACAGGCCAATCGCCTGCAGCCGTCATTTGCCCTGCACCGGGAGCCGTGGAAATTTGAGCCCGAAGAGGAAGAAGACATCGAGAAGCGCGGTGACATTGAGGGGAATGTCTTCGAGCCTGAGGTGGGCATAGATTACACCATGAGCTTCCTGGAACGTCAGCGCGAAGAACTTGACAGTCCAGAGGGACTCACGATCGCCAAGTCCCTCATGTGGCTGAAAATGCCCATCCGACAGCGCCTCGTCTTGAACGACTGATTCTGTGCCAGGGAGACAGAGGAGCCACGCCCATACGATCTCGGCCGAGTAGGGAAGCACCGTGCAGTCTATGTCTACATGGTTGGGGACGCATGGCGAAAGACCTGCAGCCATTGTGAAAGCTTCGACCAGAGTCTGCCGTTTGCGAAGTGCGTTACCCTCGATGGAGCATTGATGGGTGCCTGCGCCAATTGCGCATATCTGGGTCGGGGAAAAGGACGCAGTTTGCATCACGACGTGAGGCCGGAACATACCATCAGGTGCACGGAAGCTCATGCTTCTGGTAGTCCTACCTCCGCATCGTCGTCTGCTAGCTCACCGAACGACAGCGCTGTCGATCTATCGAGTGATTCGACAATGAGCAGCTCTCCGGTGAGGATGGGCTGGGTTTCGCCTTCGCCAACGCCTCCCGGGTCACCTGAGTTGGGCTCAGATGACTTTCAAGGGAACGATGTGCATGATCAGGAGCCGGGCGATGAGAGGCTAGATCAGCAAAGATCAGACAAGAGGGCGAAAGCAAAGTCTGCCAGGCGAAAGCGGGCTGGAGATGGTGATCGAGCGGCTAGCCAGGGACCAAGCCATAAGGTCAAGAAGCGTCGCTCCAGGAAGTGGAAGAAGTTTGTGAAGCGGGAGCAATTCTCCTGCTCGTCAATCCCTTCTGCTTCGCTCCATCTTGACACCTGCCGAGGGGCGCCGTATCCGTGCACCCATCCAATCGCAGGCTGCGAGCCACAGGTGATCGAAGACGAC
The DNA here is from genome assembly GCF_010093935.1 of Zasmidium cellare ATCC 36951. Lineage (NCBI taxonomy): Eukaryota > Fungi > Ascomycota > Dothideomycetes > Mycosphaerellales > Mycosphaerellaceae > Zasmidium > Zasmidium cellare. Next base: position 39,292 of record NW_022986997.1, on the reverse strand, counting down.
TCCATGTACCCGCCGCATGTCGTCTTCAACGACAGGGTGTTTCGCAGCGGCCAAGCCATGGACGAAGAGGTGCGGTACATTCTGAGCCGCTGTTGGTGCGAGACCACAGAGTACATTCAAGAACTGTGGGATACTCATCAGGCATAAGCTGATGCGGATGGAGTCGACTCAATGTTCGATTCGAAGGAGGAGTTCCTGTCGATCGCATGCTATGAGTTGCTTACGAGCGTTGCGAGGATGTGCTGCCCGGTGCCGTCGTGGGACAACAGTAAGAAGATCGTCATCGATTTGACGTGATTCAAGTTGATGCCTGGAAAAACAGAGCAGAAGTCGCAGAGGCTGCTCTCGAACTCTTCTCGCCGCACGAGTTCTTCCAGCCCAGTCTCTCGCTTCTCAACCCTTCACCTATCTTCTGCATGGAGTTCCGCTAGACTGGTCCAGAACCAGACATTCCAAACCGCAGGCAGGGATACGCCTCGAAGAAGATTTTTTACAGGCTCGTTAAGAGGTTGACAATGCCAGGCCTGGTCCTGCCGGGAGTTGGCTGATGTCTTCTTCTTCAGTTCCAGCGGTATGGAGGCCAGCAAAGATCAATTTGCAGAAGCAAAGCCCTGAGGCAGACCAGACGATCCCATCAGCGAAGAGAACAATGGTGATCACGGGGAGACTCAACCTTCGCCATGAAGTGCCCGAAGAAGTGCGGTCTTCGTAGAGAGGTTTCCGAGATCTTTGGCATGTGGCCTCGCAGTTGCTGCTCAATCCAGGCGATGAATGTATCATCATTGTTGGTATGCGATGTGTTCAAGTTGAGATCTTGAAAGTCCGCTCCTTCCTTCTTCGGTCACTCCGAGAACAGATTCGAATTCGCCACTTCCTGTCTTTCTCGCTCTACCATGGAACCACAGACTTCCCACCCCAATTATCATCTTCACCATGGCCTCCAATATCCAGACCTCTGATCTCAACACCATCACAAGCACGCTGCTAACCACCAAATGCACGTCTTCAGCAGTGTCACAGCCCTGGATCTCAGTCACACATCTCGAGTCTTCTCGGCATCGATTTCAGCACTCTTGCCCGGCACCAGGGTCGACATCTGGACCATCCAGATCCCGCAGGCGCCGCGGACGAACGCTGCCGCCCCACAGGTTCTCGGCGCCAGAGGCCAAGACTGGGAACGAGGACGAGGCGACGGGAGAGGAAGGAGCCAGCATCGTAGTGGAATCAGGAGCCGTGGTGTTTGGAGAGGACGCGGCGGCGACTGGAGTACGGCCTCGATGCCACGGCAGCCCTTGAACACCCCTCTGCTCGAGCACCTTGATGGTGAGTCTCACACTTCAATCGCTAGCGTGATGCTGCTGACTTCAGGTCCAGACTCGTCTCCCACCCAGCATCAGAGCCCAGAAACGAGGCAAACAGAAGATCAAGCTCTTGGAACCCCACCACACCATGCCGATGGACAGAACGACAAGTACGCAAGTACGAGACCATCACAGACGCCGACAGGTGTCCACCCCCGGCGCACATGCTTCCCCAAGGTAACATCATCGAAGACGAGCCGCCTGCTACCGAAAGAGATCGTCGAGATGTTCCCGAGCACGGGGTCATGGACTGGTTGTTACACTTTTCAAGCATAACAGGTCTGGGTTTTCGTTCAGAAGATCGCGGAGTTGCTCTACGATCATTTTGACATCGGCGCCGGCCCCCGATCAAAGACTCGCTCCATGATCTTTTCCTTTTTTTTTGAGGTTTACTTGCAACGTCGAAGACTCAGTCTACGATCGACTTCTCTCTACCCTACGATCTGGTGGTCGGTGTGCGTAGCAGCCAGCTCTCGTTCTCACAGTATCGGCTTCACTTGCTTTGTTCGACCTCAAATAAGTCAATACCAAACCCGCCTTCCATATCAATGTCCATCGTTTCATTCCATATGTGTTGCTCTCAAGTCCATACCGTCCGTAGGCTTTTGGATCTTCGATTCCAATGCCAGTAAGATTGTTAGCTTCCCGCGCTCTTTTCGTCAGCTCCTCAACCATTCCAAGACGGACAAGATCTGCCGAGACGTCTTGTGTCAGCCGAGTTATCTCAGCGCACATGCCCTTTTCAATATCTCAGTCGACGTCTCAAAGCGAGCATCCTGAATTATCACCAGCTGGGGCAACGTCGAGAAGGCACTCAAAAGCATCGTTCAAGGCAACAGCTCCAGCATCCCCTCCATCCTCAAGCCTGAGCGGGTCGATGTCTCTTCATTCGGCCTTCCTCAACTGATCATCACATCAAGGTAGAAGATCCAGTGAGCGAAGAGTGCCATATCCTCGTCAATGCCCTGCACTTTCCGAGGCCACTGGAGAAACGGCGGGGAGGACGAAGTCGTGGGTCGCGGCTAGATGTGCTGGGGCTCCTCCATCACTGTAACGAATCATACAAACCGATGCTCAATTCTGGAGAGCCATTGGAGGCCACAAAAGTGTGATGAGATGCCTTGATCTCACACTACGTAGGTAAGCTCTTCGAAATGTAGAGGTGACGTGTCCAAGCCTGAAGCTTGGCGTCTGGTCCCGTGGGTCCTGAGTCGCTACAGCTACAACAGCCACAGCACTTCCGACAAGAGACAAGAGATTGGCGAGATCTCGTCTCGAAACGACACGATCAACTCTGATCAATGCCTTCATCAAATGTCTGTCTGTTGGTGGACTGGAGGAGAATCGGCCAAGTCAGCGCCGCAGCAGACATCATCAGCAACGAGCAGGGATTGGTAGAATCGGGCCCACGCCGTCAGTCTTAGCATGCGATTACGCGTCTGCGTGTTTGAACATCACCTCAAGAATCGGTTCATTTCAGGTTCCTGTTTCATTCTCTGTCGATGTGCCAATTCAGACAAGCAAGTCGGAACGTTTGCATTTCTCTCGAAAAAGAATGAAAAGCACTATCACGGACGAATAGGCGGCGGTTCGTGTATCCCATCAATCATTATTGCGCCCAAAACCCAACACTGCTGGCCCCCGGCTATCGTTTCTCGGACTGGATGCCGTCTTCGACGCTGCGCTCGCGCACGAGCACCCGCTTCGACTTCTTCTTGCCTGGTGTCTCCGCGGTATCCATCCCAGCCTCTTTCTCTGGGTCGAGAGGTGTTTCTCCCCTCGCCAGCGGACTCCTCCGATCATCGTATACCGCCTGCTTCGACCCGAGCCTGCTCTCACTCCGGTTATAACCGTACCCATACGGCATGAAAGCGTCTCTTGTCCGCGCGGGCGAGTTTCTACCACTGCCGTCAATCGCCGCCGATCCAGCTCCACCCGACGCATTCAGGTGAGGATCGCTCATCGGACCGGGTGCTCGCTGGGTGATACCTTCATTGAAGCCTCCGTTGATTTGATCTTGCTTGCGATCGTAGCGGCGCTTGAGGCAGACGGCGAGGAAGGCGAGGAGAGGGAGGCAGATGACGAGGACGATCAGCATGATGATCCATTTCTGGGAGAAGGTCAGTCCAATCTAGCCCATTCGTCGCAGTACAATCCACAAACATAGTGCGTGCTCCACCAGTCGCCAGACGATTGGGTCTTGCCGGCGCTGAAGTTGGAGTTGCCCGAATCGGCGTCGCTGCCGCCGGCGACGCTCGACGGGGTGGCCGTGGCCTGGCCGGCCGCAGTCGAGCTCGACGAAGGGCCCGCGGCTGCGCTGGTGGTCGCCGCATCGCCGGTTGTTCCTCCCGCATGCTCCGATGCGCCAAAGTCACTGCCGCAGTTGGTGGTGTACCTGGGTAAGTGTCAGCACAGGGCGTACGCTGCCCGATGGATGAATTACCATGTCCCGATCTGCTGAGCGTCGGTGGGGTTCGTGCAGGCCGTGTTGCAGAGGGTCGAGGCGGAGGACGTCTTCAAGGAAGTGAGAAACGCGGATTGGCAGAAGCACACCCACGTCGCCTGGTTCGCACTGCCGGTGCCGCCTGGACAGCCGGAAGCAGCCTGCTGGAGGGCCTGGCAGCCTTGTGCGCATTGGGGGAGCTGGCTGTTGCCGTTGACGAGGACGCCTTGCTGCGCGGTGACGAGGGAAACGAGCGACGACAGCAGCAGGGCGAGGGTGGTCGCTTTGATGACGGCGAGGGCCATGGCGGGCGGGTGTCGCCTCCGCGAGATTGCGGGATGTCGGGGTCGTGAGGACGTGAGTGTCGCGGACGGGGGAAGAAGCGATCCCAGATGATGGCGGCGATGATATCTCGTTGCGCGGTGCGTGGGCGGTGGTAATCTCGAGGGGGTGTATCAATGGCTCGCGCGTTGGGGGGAATTCCGGGAGATCCGAGCGGATTCTGGGTCGCCGCGGGGGTGGGTTCGTCGGGGAAGCGATTGACTGCGGCGAGTGAAGCAGGAACGACCGTGTTCTCTTCGTCACATCCCTCGTCCAGATCCTCAGCAGTCGCCGTCGGGGTGTCAGACGCAGGCGCGGGTGGTGAGGAAAGGGAAAGCTGGAGGGCCAGGTTCGCGATATCTCCACACGGCAGCACCCGTTTGGCGCTAGCGACGCCACACATTCCAAGTCGGGACTCCACTCCGCAACGTTCGTTTCGATCTTCAAAACAACATCAACTTCACCTCTTCGACATCAACGTCTACATCAACAATGAACCCATCACACTTGCTTCCGGCACACTTCAAAACGAGCTTCCACGGTCTGAGCATTCACCTGTTGTCTTGTGAAGCGAGGAAAAGCTTGCCTGTCAGCTCCGGCCTACTTGGAGGCAGTTTCACGAGGCAGATTTCCTACCGTTTGTCTCATCTGTCCGCCGATGCAACAAAAATAATAACTCGTTACCCTCCGATTTACGAATTACAGCTTGGCTGTATGGATTGATGTTCTTTGCCTTCCAACAAGGCGAGACTCGCTCTTTCATCAATGCGTGAAGACCATTGGCGCCGATTTCAGCACAAGTTAGATGGAAGCCGAGCTGCAGAACAGATCAGGATACAACCGGCCATCCTAGCGGACGCTGCATTCATTGCCGATACATCTCGACGTCTCAAAGTTTTCAAGAAGTCACGGCGTCAGAGCAAAAAGACGTGAAATCAAATGTGATATGCATGGTCTCGCTGCGAATCGAACGCAGATCTCATGGGCACAGACGGAAGGACCGAGAGTGATACAACCGGGAGCTGCCCATCTGGCGGTCAAGCCTGATGCCCCCCTCATTGTCGCCAGGCGTGCTACCAACTGCACCACGAGACCGGATGGAAAGTTGTGAGAGTGGACTGATTGTACGCATATATGAGGGTCGGTGTGTTCTCTTGTAAGTGAAAGAGTATGGATAAGGCACAAGAGCGAGAAGAAGACTCATTGAAACTGGATCGTCCTGACTATGTCTTCTCCAATGACCCATCTCACCGAGGCACTCAAGGCACGAACGGCGTATGATACACCAGAATGTATCGGGGATGCAGACGCCAGCAAGAAAGAATTGGACGTACGCACAGGGACTACACTCAGGTCGATCGACTGTCTCGGACCAATCCATCAAGCTCTTCACCGATGAAGCGTCACCAGCACTGCTTCAGAAGCCTTCAAGTCGAACGACACCTTCCCACCGCTGAGAGCCACCGACTCCGTCTCCTGCCCAACCTTGACCCCACCCGGCGAAGCGACGGTCCACTGAGTTCCCGCGTAGGTGATGTCACCACCATCATTGGTCGAGTTGGTACCCTTCCCCGTCAGCCTGCGCAGCTCCGCAGTGTTGACATCATTCCCAACTCCAATTTGAAAAGCACGCTGCGGTCGAGGCGTCGTCTCGGTCGTATTCCACTCCGTCAAATCGATCACAGCCAGGCGATCGAGTTTGCCGCCCACAAATGCTGCATACGGCGAGACGGTGGGATTCTTATCGCTGTACAACGAAACCACCTGAAAGTCGCCCTTTCGCGAATTGCTGCCAATCCCGAGCCAGTCCGTGAGAAAAATCAGACCATAGTACTGCGAGAAGATTCCAGGAGCAGGATCGCTCGCCCAGAAACTCGCAAAGTTGCACCCGTTGCACTGGTTCATATTGACCCTCGCGATTCCCTTGCTCATGACCAGCAGCACCCAGTCCAGTTCCCACAGAGCACTCCCCAGCACCGCATCGATGGTGCGCTCGAAAGGACTTCGACTGCCTAACGATGAGCCGGCTTCGCTAATGACGATGGGTGTGTCGATCTTCGCCGAGCGAAAGTAGTCCAGATTCACCTGGGGGTTCTTGTTCACCTTGTGCAAGACAGAACCCGAGTGATTCAGGTAGGTCCCGCGCAAGGTCGGGGATTGTGAGATGGACGCTTGGTAGTAATGCTGCGCGAATGCCTTGATCCGGCTGACTTTCCCCAAATTCGCCTTGTACAGATCTGCCGCTGACCACTGCGCCGCATCCGCCAGGCTGCCGACGTGGAAGATGTCACCGCTCGGTAGATTCGGCACCTGTTGGGTGATGGCCGTCGTGAAGATCTGGAGATCGGCGACATAGTCCTCAGGCGTGTACGTCTTGTTCCGGCGGCAGTTGTCTAGAGAGCGGAAGCACTGCCCATCGTACAAGTTCGGCTCGTTGCCGACTTCGATCGCCTCGAACTTCTCCGCGGGAATGTGCTGCAACATGGCTTTGGTGAAGTTGACGGTATTGTCGACGGTGCTGTTCGCGAGCGGGACCTGGATGATGTATCGTACATTCGGCACTTTATCCAGAGCCTTCGTGAAGTTCACCCCCAGAGTCACGGGAGAGAGGAGTCCATCTTCTTTGGTGTTGTTGTACGGCCAGAAATTGCCCTGCGGCTGGCTGGAGTTGTACTTGACGGAGTCTCCAGACGTGCCCCCGACGCGGATGATGACGGGAGCGCCGCTTCGAGTGACGAGGTTTTGGATGAGGATGCGAGAGAAGTCTTGGAGGCCGTATTGGAACCAGGATGTGGTTTCGACCATGATACCTAGGAAGGACTTGTCGACGGGAGGAGAGGCTGTAGTCGGCTGTGTTGTGGGTGCTGAGATGGTGACGGTGGCATCTTTGGCTAGAACGCCGATGAAAAAGAAGGAAAAGAGGGAGAGCTTCATGATGGCAAGAAAGAGAAAGCTTGATCTTCCGGGGTGGTCTTGACTTGGCCTCGTCGAAGCACCGCTAAGCTTTCTCTTTCTCTTATGTCAAGACGCTGGTGGTATATATACTCATCGTGAATCACACCTTTCCTGTCGGCAACCTAAAGAATATATGAGGCTGCGAGCTGAGATCGTCGTGCTACATCACTACAGCCGCAACTTCGCATTCTTGCTCCTTTTGAGCGATACGAGTACGGGAAGAGTGTAGAAGACCTGATGTAGGGCTCGCATCACTCGTGCATGGCGTGGAGATCCACAGTGGACAGTTCTTGTACTTTAAATCTCGCTGGAATCGAAGTGCTGCATATTGGATCGCTTTCGTCACCGTCGAGGCACGATGTACGCTCTGGATTGTACCAGGGCAGTCAACTCGTGTATGACCTTCTCGCGCGGGATCATGGTTGCAGGAAGGGGCTGGTGGCGATACTAATCATATCCAAGTGAATGTTGATGTTGTGCTGCACGTTCGTTCCGGGAGAAGGTGAAGTGAAGGTGAGATTGAAGCCTCAGGCCAAGAATCTGATCGGAACGGGAGCAGCCGAAAGCTTATCGATGGAAGCTGCCTACCTATACATCTCCAAGCTCCAACTCCCCCACACACAAACACATCCACCATGGCGCCCAAGAACGGCATCGCCGCCGACCTCCCCCCGCCGACGTTCGACCTCGAGATCTGGGCCAACCACTACGAAAACGGCCCGCTGCTCCAACTCCGCCTCGCACACGTCGCCGCGCGCTGTCCCTCCCTCGCCCACCACGCCCTCACCCTCGCCCTCGCCGACGCCAAGAAGGGCAAAGACGTCCAGATCTACAACCGCCTGTGCGATCTCGCCGCCGACTTGGGCCTGAAAGATCTGGGCAAGCAGGATACCGAGTGGGCGTCACGCAAAGATGAGGAGAATCGGCGGGAACTGAGCCGGCTGGAGAGTGAGCTGCGGGGGTACAAGAACAACCTCATCCGCGAGAGCATCCGCATGGGGCAGGAAGAACTGGCGATGCACCACCTCCTCACCGGCGGACCCATCCCCGATCCCGCCAACCCGCAATCGCTCAGCAGCGCCGGCTACAACGCGGCGTATCAGGCGTTTGGCAAGATGCGCGACTTCTGCACCACGCCGGCTCATATTAACAGCATGACCCTGCGCCTGATCTACACCGCACTCCTCCAAGCCGTCACTGCCCAGCAGACCGGTAACTCGTCCTCCTCGATGCACTTCAACAGCGTCATTGCCAACTCGAACCGATTGCGGGCCACGGGGGTCAAGGAGGAGGAGCAGTCCAAGCTGACGCCCATGGCACATGTTGTGGCGGGGATCGCGCACATGGGGATTGGGGAGTACCGAAGTGCTGCCAGTGCCTTCCTCCAGACACCCTTCGACTACCACAACAGCGGCGGGATCTACAACGTGGACTTTGAGCGGAGCGTGGCCAGCGCGAACGATGTGGCCATCTATGGCGGGCTGTGTGCGCTCGCCACGATGAGTCGTGAGGCATTGATAGACGATGTGCTGGGCGGCCCATTCCGAGCCTTCCTCGAGCAAGAGCCACACATGCGCAAAGCCATCGTTCTCTACACCACCGCCAAGTACCAGGCCTGCATCGACACCCTCCGCCGGTACTACAGCGACTGGAGTCTGGACGTCTTCCTCGGTGCTGGTGGTCTTTCCACCGGTTCGCACGTTGATCGCCTGTTCGCGCGGATCCGTGAGCGAAGCATTACCGCCTACTTCTCCTCGTTCTCTGAAGTCAGCCTCACATCCCTCGCCTCGACTTTCCCACCCACCTCCAACGCCCCCGACGCCATGGAAGCGGAGGTATTGAATATGATTGAAAACGGCACACTGGACGCGAGACTCGACGTAGTCAGCGGCGTGCTGGTAGCACCACAGAACGACACTCGGCTGGAGACCCATCAGAACGCGCAGAAAGCGGCGCAAGAGGTGGAGCGGACACTGCTGTTGCGTCTGCACCGGGTCAACATGACGCTGGCTGGGCTGGAGATTCCCAAGGCTAAGGGCCAGTGGGATGGCATGCGGGTGGGGAATGGATACTGAAGAGGGGTGAATGGTTTGCTTGATGCATAGCGTGGAGCGTTACAGGCGTTGGGACAGCTGGTGTCCGCATGGGAGGGTAAAGCATTGTAGCATTTTAGAGGAGATCGCGGCCAGAGAAACGCTTGCCCTCGACATGATGGTCATGAAGAAAAGGCATAAACGAATGGAATGTGAAATGATACCCCTGACACTTTGACACGATGCAGACTTCCTCCCTCCTCCCCGTCGTTGCCTTTCTCTTCTCGATCCAGTCCTCACAGATGGTTATAAAAGGGCAATGCATCGTAGCATTTCAGCGGCGATCACGGCCAAAGACCACCCGCTCTCACATGAAGATGATGACAAAGAAAGCATGAAGACGAACGAAATGGCAAATGAAATGAAATGAATGATACCCCCGACATCTTCTCGCCTCAGCGAAAGTCCTCGACCTCCCATGCATCTACAAATTGTCCCGCCTTGTCAAGACCAGAAGCAGGAGTATGTAAGCAAACAAGTAAGACATACCGCAGGTGTCTGTGTGTCTGTACTTTCTCCCTGAGGGGATACCTATAGGCCCTTTAGTTCTGCGAAGCTCTGCGACAGATTGAACGATTGATTGATTCCGGAATTCTACCAATTTGGGGTTTCCGGTCGAGGGGGTGTCTTTTCAAGGCTTCGGCCGTGTGTGATGTGATGTGATGTGATGCGGTATAGTATGGAATCGATATTTCGGCCCAACTATCGATCGAATTCTCTTGCGCAATCCCAGATGAACGAGTCAATACCGTACCCCATGCCCATGCGCGGCTCCAACTCTTTGCACATGCAGCGTGTTGACTCGTGGGCCTGTAGGGCAGGGAAGGGCAGGGGATGAGGATGCTGCACGTCATTTTTTGTGGCGTGCATGCATATGTACATGTATGTATTCGCTCAAAGGGGGCAATGCGAAATGCGTGGGCTTCGTTGGTGTGAGAGGGAGGGGAGGGATATGTTGGGCGTTGTGGATTGATGTGCAGGTGGAGGGAGAGGAGAGGACGATACGAGGGGTAGAGAGGCAGTGAGTGGTATATGAGATGTGGAGTTGGAGATGGGGATGGGAATTTGGTGTGGCGTACATATGTACATATACATATATACATACGCTCGAAAGGGGAAATGCGAAATGCGTAGGCTTCGTTGGTGGGAGAGGGATGGGGCGGGGGTGGGCGGAGTGGAATGTTGGGGATGTTGGGGATTGGCATGCAGAAGAGGAGGGAGGGAGGGAGGGAGGAGAGTGGGTAGAGAGGATAGAGAGGGTGATATGTAGGATGGGGAGCTAGGAAACGCTGCACGTCATTTGGTGTGGCATTGTATATGTACCTGTCAACGCTGTAAAGGGGAATTGCGTGGGTTGCGTTGTTATTATTATGGAGGGGGAGAAGGAATGGAGATATTGGGAATATTATACGTTGAGGGAATTGACGTGCTGGAGAGGGGAGGAGGGATGGGGATGGGAGATGGGGATTTCGGTACAGCAACGAGGATGGTCTTTAAGGGCTGATACGCAGCAACGGAGAGGTTAAGAGTTGAAAGTTGATAAGTGTCCGGAAGGGAGATAGAGAGAGAGACAAGTACGGGGAGGCTGAAGAGCCATGGATGATGCTACGAGGCAATGGACTGGTGGTCATGGTCTTCATTTCTGATTCCTTCTGTCTCATAGCGAAGCGTAGTCTTTCACGTACTGTGAATCCTCCTCCTCCTCTGTCCCCATTTCCGTCAAGTCGTCTTGCCCACGACATTGTTTCAGCGCTTCAGGCCCAACATGTAGCCTTACAGATTTTCTGTCCTGTCTCTCCTTCCCAGTGTGCTCGTCCATTCGTATCCTGTCTCTTCCGTCTCGTGCTGTGGTCCTCTCTGGCTGTTGACAACTTCTCCTGCGCTTCATGCTTGTGGTTCTTGGACTGTTGACATTCAGCCTGCATTTGTTAGGCAGTTCGTTCGTAACTGCCGGATCAGGATCATGGCTGGACGTATCTTCATGGGCCGGCCATACGTTGCAGTTGCTCGTAGACCTTAACCATTTGCTCGAAGCTGCGACAAGTCTCCCGTTTTGTAGCGAGTGGATTGCTCCCCGTCCATGCACTGCTGTGAACTCTTTTCAGATACCCTCTCCAACGCTGGCATAGCTCCTCTTCAAATTTATCCTTCCATCTCATCACTCATCCAACTCCAGAATCTTGCGCAAGGCACCCATCTCGGTATGATCGCGATAATGCTGCATGCGATGGCACCAAACCACCTCGCCATCATCAAACAAGAACTCCCCTCCAATCTGCAGCGGATTCCCACCCCTCACGATATCCCTCTTGCGAATGCCTTCCGGATCTTTCAGACTCTCGCGAATCGTCTTGACTTGCCCGGCCAACCACTGCGCCTTGGAGATGTCCTTCATGTATTCGGGCGTCTCTTTGCCGGTCTTCAGGCTGAGCACCATGCCCAGCTTCTTGAACAGTTGTCGCGAGGGGTCGGCGAACATGGGGAAGGGACAGCCGGTGAATGTTTTGTAGTGAGGGATCAGATCAGGCTGTCCACACCCGATGATGATTATCGAAGTCGGCGTGGGTATGGAAAAGTAATCGCGCATGCTGATGCTCTCGGTCAAAGCCTTGAGATATGCCTGACAGCCGCCGCAGTAGAAGTGTCGAACGAAGATCACCAGCTGTCGTTGATGCGTTGCGCTTGTCGGGTCGTAGATGGAGCCAAACGTGCGTTCGTTCCCTTCTGCGTCGAACAGTGGAATTTCTTGCACGGCAGCCAGTGTCGCTCGATCCGGACACTCATCTGACTCGGTCCCATCGAAATCGGATGCGGTATGGAACCGCGCGAACCACTCCTCAGGCGACACCGTACACACGGGACTCCCAATACTGCTCTCCTTGCCCGACGACTTGAGCCGTTCGTCCGAGCTCACCGACGTGGGCGACGTGTCCATGGTGTCGTGGGAGAAGAGCGAGTCGGCGGGCTTGGGGCGGGCGTACCTGGAGAAGAGGAGGTTGTGGGCGCCGAGGGAGGTGGACGTAGATGTATTCGTCGCCGTCTTGGAGGGCGAGACCGAGGTGTGCATGGGTCTTTCGAAGCGACTGGCTCCCAGCGGGCTCACGTCTCGTTTCGGCAGGTGGGAGACGCTCATGGCGGCGGTGGTGTAGGAGTCCTAGAGCTCCCGTGCATGCGATTGGAGCTGGCGTGCAGCTGTGCGAGACAGGAGGTCCAGCTCTTCAATCCAATGGTACTGTACATGTACCCTCACAACCCGACTGTCCAGCAGGAGGCGAAGAACAGGGCGGAGGGAGGGACGGCCAGCGGTTTTGTGTGTCTCGTCTCGTCATCCTGAGCCCCTCCGCGGCGGCGACTCGTGGATGGGCCATGTCGTGCCACCGCGCTCGACGAGAACGGGGAAAAGTGGCTCTGCGAGTCTGCGCGCGCACGAAGCTTTCACGGGCGTCTGGGCTGGACCACGGTCCTCGCTCCAGCCAACCAACGGCTCCTTCTCTTTTCGTTCTGGAAGCTGGGCGTGCGTCTGCAGGGCGGCGTCGCCGACGGGCGAGTGAATGTTCGTCTCACTCGCTGTCTTCCGCCGTCGTGAAACACCAGAAACAGCCTGATCCCAGTCGGTGACGAAGACGGAATCGTTATCGATCGGCTTCGACAATCCATGTGAGAGTGGATCTGCCGTTGGCTTCCCGGCTCCGACGTTCCGACCTCCTGAGACTTCATTCCAACCTTCTCCACTGTGCGAAAACCTTTCGACTGCGCATTCCAAATGTCACGATTCATCGACGATTGTTCGACATCACGTCCAACGGACTGTGCACCACGAAGAAAGAACCAGAAATACAACGTCGTCGAGCGCGTTCCAGCAAGTTTGGGGCGTCAGTAGAATTGGCTCACTTCCCATTCAAAATTAAAGAACAGTCTCATGTGCTTACGACTCGACCAACTCGTACCGCAAAAATGCGAAGCAGTGGCCTCCAGTATGAGAGGAAAACGCTCGCAAGCACCTCAGATTCAGCAGCACGAGGAGCGTGGAGATCGGGGAAATCGGCAACCCGGTCAAGGAGATGAAATGGCTACGAAGCCACTTTACGTGAGTCGTGAAACACCATTTCCATAAGCACGTCTCAAGCGCTACGCGTGTCTTCGGAGAGTGCACATTCTCAATGACGGGTGGAAATCCATCAAACTCGCATTGCCGTTTTCGCAAGTCAACCTCACCATTGCAGGAGTAGGGTATGATGACAGCTATACACCTCAAAGCACCTTCAGAACATCAGATTGTTAAGGGACCATACAGTCATATTCGTCACATCGTCAATCATCTTCGCTCACAATCCAGAATCAATCCCCGTCAACAGAGGCCCGCCGGTCTTCTTCAAGTACGCATTCCAGCCGTCGCATGTTCCTTTGATCTGAGCTGTCGCAGCACTCAAAGACGACTGGATGCCTTTCACGGACGGCTCGACGATATTGGCGACGAGACCCATGGAGCTATGCCATGCAAAGTGGCAATGCAGAGGCCAGACTACAGAACGTCAGCTTGAATCGTGAAAGATTGATCCACCAACATACCACCCGGATTGTCGACGTCCCTCTGGATCACGAGGAAACTGGGAGTGGTTTCTGAACCTGGCGGCATCATTTGCACATCACGTCTCTGGGGATTGTTCGGACGGATGATGGTGCCATCCCATTTTCCCATGCCGACGTTCAGAATCTGCACGTTGTGGCCTGGACTCAGTCAGTATATCAGTCTCACACCGCCTTTTGCGACTACCCACCATGGTAATGGATCGGATGAGGTGCGTCGTTGTAGTTGTAGATGATGGCCCGGGCTACCTTGGCATTCTGCAGATACCACAGATTCCTGGTTGGATCGACCTCGATGATGGTGTTGTCCAACGCCTTTCGCAACAATGGCTCATTAAAGTTCGCTCGGAATGTCCTCGCAGATGCACCCTCACCAAAGGTGTAGATGATGTTAGTTCCATTGCTCTTGGTCCGGATTTCGAAAGTCCTCGTGGCATCAGGCTTGCCCGCCGCCAGTGGGTAGCTGGGCTCCGTGGTGCTGAGAGGATCACCGCCGCACTGCCTGATGTCGTTTGCTGCTCCAGGACCTTGGTTGGCTATTGCCGTCGGCAGCGTCTTGGTGTCGGCGTCCTGGTAATAGATCACAGCTCGAGCTTCTGTCAGGACGCCGTCGTTGAGGGAACAACCGACGATATTCGACCGCATCCAGTACTTCTCGCCCTTCTTCCCGGACCCGAAGACAATAACATCGGCTCTCTGTCCCACACCGAGCGCCACCATCGAGGTGTTGTACGGCTTCACCGGCATGTAGTCGGTCGCCACCACCTGCATGACATGGCCATCGATGCTGAACTTCTGGACTGCCGCCGAGCCAACATTCATCAAACGCAGCTTATGGTTCTTGCCGGAGGTGAAGTTGAACTTGGCATAGCTGGCAGTCACACAGGACAGACTGGTCTTTCCACACGGAAACCTCGTCTTCCCATCGATCAGATTGCTGTTGGCGAGTGGCCGGACAGGTCCTCCAGATTTCAGTGGCCTGAACATCTTCTGGACGACAGTGGAGTAGCTATCGCGATACCACTCCGACAGCATCACAGGGCCAATGTCGACATCATACCCCGAATTCCAAGGTCCATAGACCACAATTGGCCCGATAGCACCACCGGCGTATTGAGCAGAATAATGAGTGTGGTACCAGCTGGATCCGTACAGCTCGGCCTTCATGGTGTACGTGTAGGAGCTTCCAGGTGCGATGGGACATTGCTGGACTCCGGGCACACCGTCGTTCTGGCAGTTACCCGTCTGCAGGAAGCCGTGCCAGTGCATGGCGGTTCCTTCGTCTTTCAGATTGTTGCGGACGGTCACGCTGATGGTGTCGCCATAATTGGCTTCGATCAGCGGCCCTGGGAACTGTCCATTGATGCAGACAGCACCCTTGGTCAAGACTCCATCCGGTTTGACATCACACGACGCCACGGTAAAGTCGTACGTCCTGGTTCTGGTGCCGGACACTTTGCCGGAGGAAGTGTAAAGGTTGGCATTGCCGGTCGTTATCCCACCCCATGGAGTCCCGCTGCCACTCCAGGACGACCATTTGGGCAATGTACTCTGGTTGAGCGATCCCCATTTCGAGTATCCGTTCTGGTTCATGGGCGAGATGGAGCTGTCGTCGTCTGAGTTCCAGAATCCCCAGAAGCGCTTGCGAGGCTGCTTCCAATCTTTTGGGTGATCGGCATGGTCGTCCTTATACCGATTCGGAGATGGTTCAGTCGTATCCCATGGTTGATTCGGTTCGTTGCAGTTTGTAGCTAATCCTGCGGTTGCAGCAGCGCATGACGCGAGCACGACGAGGCATGTGGCCCTGTAAAACATCTTGTTCTTCACATACTTCGACATCCAGTATCATGAAGACCGATCAAGGATGAAGCACAGGACGAAAACAGCAAGCCATTATACGTCGCCAAGCTCAACCTCATGGCTTTCACCCATTTCTGAATCAAGGTTGGCGAAGTCCACAACATAGTCAACGTCAACGATACCCGGGACGGATCGATATACCGAGTCCAATCGACATCAAACTCGACGAATGACGAAGTTCCTTTGTTCGATGCCGACGCAAACGTTCGCAATCTCTATGAGCGTTCATACATCAGATCGCCTCGCATCAGGCCCAAGTACGAGGCTGACGTCGATGCATGCGAATACTCTCTCCCTTCTCACCGGAGTCACCGAAGACATTCATTCAACAACGCCAACAGTTCTGTCCGCTGCGTCACTTCAGGCAGGACAACAGTCTCCGTGTTCTATTGTCTGATGCCTCAAATTAGCACAACTTGGAGTCCTCAAAGACGCCTCCTTTGACAGCACTATTAAGGAAGCTTTGTGTGGTTGCAAGGCACGATGTCGAGTCAAGGCCTATATATATGTTTTGCTCAGGAGTACGTCGTCTTCGAGTCCTGGCCCTTGATTCGACCTCCACTTTCACTTACATCAATCCAGCAGCCGGACTGCTTCCAACGAGCCAACAACTGCACCCAGAAAATAATCCGACTGGCAAGTCCAACACCATGCCTGAGCCCCTCCACCTCACATTCGGCATCGAGCTCGAGTTCATGTGCGTCTTCCGCAGGGGTGCCTTCAATAACCAGGAGCCTGACCTTCTCCCCACGAGTGAGGAGCTTAACGGAAATATCAGCGCAGGCCACGCCTTGCAGTATTTCCTCCACGCCGCCAACGTTCCTGCCACTGGCTGGGAGGAACTCGGCACCGTCCCCCTCAACGCCGTCCCCTACTCGCGGTGGTGCGTCAAGGAGGACTGCATCCAACTCTCCCCGCAGGAGCTCAATACCCTCCCGGAGGGCTACTTCGAGGAGGCGATTGAGATTTCCTCGCGCATCCTCAGTTTCATCGGCGATGACTGGAGAGGTGAGATCCGTACCGTACTGAACGTCCTCGCCATGATGCAGAGGAGATTCGACGCTCACTTCCTCTCGAACGATTCGACGGGTTTCCACGTCCACATTGGCAACGCCGGCGGTGCGCCTATGCCCTTCGACACGGTCAAGCGCATCTTCCAGCTCACCACCGCCCACGAGCGTGTCATCGATTCCATGCACGCTTCGAGCCGAGTGCTCGCTCCGGCGCACAAAGAGGACGACACCTTTCCGCTCCTCCTCTACGGCCCCGTGTCTTACTTCCACATACGTGATGACGAGGAGTTCGATCTCGACAACAACAACCTCTTCGGCTGGCTAGAGCGCATCGAGGACATGCACACCTTTGAAGACTTCTGCGAGATGTTCACGGGTGACTTGGACAGCAATGCCCTCTCAGGCCACAGTTCTGCGGTGAACTTTGATAACCTCTGGTCCGAGACTTACGAGGACACCACCAACACGGTCGAGTTCCGCCAGCACGTCGGCACCATCGACTACGCCGAGATCATCGCCTGGGTGACATTCCTCGCCAACCTGACCAACTTCTGCCACAACACGACCGACGTCAACTTCATGAACCTCATGCTCCAAGCCACCGACATGGACTTCACCGCCATCGACCTCATGCGGATCATCAACTGCCCCGACGACATCATCCAACACTACGACTACGAGGGCGAGGGCGAGGGCGCCATCATCGGCATGCTGCCCCAACCCGGCATCGACACCACCATGACCGACACCCTCCTCGCCCTCGCCGCCCAAAACGACGACGAAGTCTCCGACAACACCGACCGCCTCCGCGTCAAGCGCCTGATCAACGACAAGCTCGCCTGCGAGCACTACGGCTTCGACAGCGCTCTCGGCCGGCTCCCCATCAACCAGCCTCTGCTCGAACAGATGCTAATGCGAGCGTACCGCAAGGTAAGTCAGTGCATGTTCACGATCTGTGATCTGCGTCTCCCCGGTGGGAAGTCTCAGGCCAAGAGTGTTGTGTTCAAACTTTGGGCCGAGATGCTTCGCGACTATGATCCTACCCTGGGACCGTCGCAGCCTGCGATTGTCGATCCGCTTCGTAAGTTGTGGTAAGTGTGGTTTCGTCTTGTTTGGAGTTTGGGGGGTCTTGATATTTTTCTTTGGAAAGCTGTTCTGTTTCGCTTTTCATATCTTCTTCCTCCTTCTCATCCCCTTTTTCGCTGATCTGGCAGTCATTCTTCTGCGCTCTCTCTCCTTGAAGTCTTCGTCCCCGCGTCTCCAGATCGTACTTTCTCATCAGCCTCGCTCACCTCTTATCCCTTTACTCGAACGCAGTCTATTTCGTATCTGCAAAGGTCGTTGACTTCACACTCGGCGATCTACTTTCCCAACTTCCCTCCGTTCGTCACACCTCACGCTGAGCACGGGAGCACATATCCCATCGCCAAAGAATTACTGTTACATCAACCTATGAACCTCTGGCCGACCTCGATGTCCTCGAACGCCTTCATCGTATGGGCCCAGACCTCCTGCTGAAACCCCTCGTTCCTGAGTTTTGGATAAAGAGCTCCATGTTTCTTCTCCTCCACAACATCGCAACTCGACCCAACAGCGTAGCAACCACTTCCCGTAGCCCCATCCGTCCCTTTGGCCCGCTGGACAGAATTATTCTTCGATCCAGCCGGCGGAAACGCACGACCTGCAAGAAACAACGTCCTCTGCCCAGATTCTTCCGGCGGTATCGCCACCCACCAACGCAACAGCAGCTCCAAAACGCCCAAGCACATCTTAAACCACCATGGCAGCGTAGGATCTCGATACGAAGGCCCAAACACCATCCCAGGGGACATGTACACGAACGCTACACTCTCATGCTGCGAGGCAAGATGCTCAAACGCCATCGTCGTCATATACGCGCCATGAGACTTGACGTTACGGTAGCTATAATGGCTTGGAGCCCGCAGCGAAAGGTCCTCGCGGAAGAGATTCGCCTCCATGCCCGCTGCGTCGATGGAGATCACCCGAGCGCCGTGCGTGGATGCCTCGAGAAGTGGCAGGAGGCGTGCGATGAATCGGATCCGCGAGTAGTAGACCAGGGACAGCAGTTGATCTAATCCCTCTTTGGTTTCCTTGCGGGCTCCGAAGAGGATTTGTGCTTGGGTTTGGACGAGGAGGTCGATGCGTGGGTGAGGTTTCTCGTTTTCGAGTTGAGAAATTGTGGTCGTTACGGCATCGACGTCTTCGATCAAGGCGAGATTCGCCGCTTGGACGAAAGTGAATTCACCATGAGGACAGCGCGCACGGCAGGAGTTGAGGACTTCGTCTGCGGAGGATTTTCGTCGGCCTACGACGTAGACTCGCAGGGAGGTTTCTGGCTGCGTGGAGTAGAGGCCTGCGAACGCTTCGACTGCATATCTGCCAATACCCTGCGTGCCGCCTACGAAGACAGCGACGAATGGGCGGTTTGTGAAATTGTCAGCGTTCGTTTTCCGTATAGCTTCGATTGCGACCATCGTGGAGTAAGAGTGGCGGTGGTAGTTGGAGCAGGACCAGGAGGTGAGGTTGCAACAAGGCCCAGGCAGCAATGTATTGAGCTCTTAAATACTCACCGCTGACGCATCACACAGCATAACGGACGCGAACACGACATGCCATTCCGGGACGAAACAGCGAGAAAGTGAACTCACCTTGACGGACAAGCCATCCATCCAGCACAGAAATATCGTTCATTCTTCATTGCATACCCTCCACTCACGCCTTCCAATGATACTTCTTAGGAAACTCCTTCACCCACGCCTCCAGCTGATCCAGCACCGTATCCTGCACCCGCTTCACCCCCGCATTGACCTTCCCATTCTGCGTGATCAGATCACTCGTATGGAATCCCCCGGGCACGATCTCCACCGGCACCTGCTCCGTACTCTGCAACGGCCCGCCGGGGCGCTCAATCGCCGAGACGCCCGCTTCCCGCCACGGATCGTAGCCGCCGTTCACGTAGATGAGGCGGGTCGTGTTGTCGATGTTCCAGCCGCCTGTGTAGGCGTTGACTTGTTCTTCCGTGCGGCCTTTGGCGATACCGTACGTCTCGCCGTTGGGGCCGGGAGGGAAGTACAGCCCGCATTGCCGGATGTAGTAGTTGGCGTCGACGAGGCGGGAGACGATGGAGGGACGGCCTTCTGGGGCGCCGTCTTGCCAGTAGCCGAAGGGCTCGTTGCATGTCATCCAGACCTGTGGGGAGTTAGTCAAGCTCTCTATCGTCGTTTTGGAGGTCTGCTTACCCATTGCCTGTCCACCACGTTGCTAAGGGTTCTGTCGGTGTACAACGGGCTGCTCGCATTGTACGTGTCGAAGCAGGCGACGTTGTAGTCTCCCTGGAATTCAGGGTATCCGTACGCTGCACAGAAACCTGGAAGTTGCGTCTGCGACCACCACTTGGCATAACCCGCCAGCGCCGTGTCGAGCCCAACGCCTTCAGGACCAGCCACCGCGGATCCCGTCTTGTTCACAGAGTTCTCGATGTAGTCACACCAGGTGAAGAACCCAGTGTTGGTATAAAATTGATTCCCTTGCCAGAGCCACGGTCCGTTCTCCAACGCGGCCATGAAATCGTCGTTGTGCTCCACTCCGGTCATGTTGAACTTGGCCTTCAGATCGTGGACTTCCTGCTCGGATCCGCTCGTGAGGATGTCGTCCATGTGGTCAATCACAAGCGAGACGTCGCTGGAACAGTTCTACCAAGGAATCTTGTTAGCCGTGATCCCGCTAGGGCTCTATTATGGGTGCTCACCTTTGGCATTCCTTCTTGCACAGGGATGAAATACCCCCAGTAGTCTGACACAGCTTGAACGGGAGCGCTGGAGGCGTGATATGCCCACAGAGTGCCTGGCTCGACCGAAGCCAGCCAGGCTGAAAGGGCTCCCGAGTACGAACCTCCCATCGTCACCCACGGGACATCCTTCGCGTTACTACCGCCTCGCTTCGCAAATGGCAGCTTGACGTTGTTGGCGAAGTATGTCATGTCCTTCAGCGCATTCGTCAAAGTCAAGTATTTCATGTTCTCTGTCGTCAGGTCGTTGAAAGGAGACGAAACTCCCCAGTATCTGTGTTCCAGTACAATGGTCGCCGCACCGATTCGCTCCGCCAGAAGACCGGTCGTTCGGTTGGTCGTCAAATAGCTGTAGTATCTCGTGGCATTGACCTCTCCGGGAGTGAACAAGATCACCGGCGAACCCGGCCCTTTCCAGTACGTCGTGTCGTAGAAGTAGAACTGCGAGAACGTGCCCAGGCCGGGATTGCTGTGGTCGATGAGCTGTTCAAAGGTCGCATTGAGCGAGCCTGGCGCCGGCGTTTCACCACCGGGCATGTGATAGCCACTACCCCATCCACCACCATGAGGATATCCTCCATTCCAGTCCCAGCCTTGGCCTCCATGCCCGCCATGCCATCCGCCCCCATGGCCATGCCACTGCGCTCTCGTGGCCGCCGCGGCCGCCAGCAGCGCCACCGTGACGTGCATTGTTCAGGACGAAGGGAGGTTTCGGCTCGTCTCTCAGCGGGCCTGTTGTGTTATACCGGGCCAACCCTGCGGCGCTGCAATCTGCGAGATGCCAGGACCCGAAAATGAGAATCGAACGAACTCAACGCCCCGTCGCATCGGGGTCCCTGCCGCAGGTAATAAACGAAATATTGGGGACACGTCCTACCTGGCACAGCAGATTCCGTGCGCGCCCAAAAGATGGGATCATGCTCGCATCGTTGCCCTCGACGCTGCAGTGACGTGCGAGCTCCTGCCCAGTTGGGTGTAGTCACGAAGCTCTATCGCGACTCTCCTTCCGGAAACCGGATGGTGTGGGTGGAGATCTGTGCAGTGCGTGATAGTCGCTGCAACGCTGCCCTCGCGCGCAGGCGGGCCGTATCAATTTCTCCTCCCCTCGCTGCGACCCCCCGCCGGACCTGCATCATGGCGGCACCTGGAGCTGCTTGTACCTGAAGCCAAGTGCGCTTACCGCCGGCGCAAATTGCTTGCTTGCGGGAGAGAGCGTGTGTCTGAGCTCGCGATCGTTGGGATTGTCTGCCATTCTCTTATCGGGCCACGATTCAAACGTGGATCTTGCTCTTCTTGACCCATCGCTGCTGTCGAGTGGCACAGGGAGGTGGGTTTTCTCGTCTCAATGCTGAGTGAAGAGAACTGGCGATGACGAAGCAGAGGAGCACAGCCGAGGGCCAAGACTGGCGGAGAGAGAGGAGCGGAGGCGAGCTTCGAGTCCATCTTATTCAACAATGTCACATCGTCTGGATTCTCAGCGCCAGTGTTCAGAGCAGAGCAGTGCCAGATTGAACAGGTGAGGTGGAAGAGAAGAGGGAGAAGCAGGAACAGGCGGGAAAGGCTGCATTTCAATCCATCTCAAGCCACGCGGCGCCAACATGCCACAGCTTGCCGACCACGCTGTCATCTGTCCATCACCAATCGCAATACGCTTCAGCCTTTTAGGCATGGGATCCGCCAAACTCGTACGCAAGACGCCGATATACCCTCGTATACCGAAACAGGCATCCCTCGCGGGACCACCTCCTCTCCTCTCCGACGCCTCGCCTCTATCAGCGCCCCCAGGCTGGAAATGCGCACCGTCAAGACCAAGAGCGGTGCAAGATGAGAAAATCGTGGCGAGAAGAATCCGATTGTGGCACTATGAGTCGTGAAAGCGTGGGGAAAGCGTTGGAGGGCGGGAGTCAGCCCTGCGCGCCAGGTCCTGTCACGGCTCTTCACATGACCGGTCATTACCTCAGCCTGCGGCTGCATTGGAACATGCTCGCATCCATTGGAGGAGATGTCTGCCCGAAAATGCAGCGTCTTATGGGCAGCTGTAAGAGGGGCTGGGAGTGGAAAGCCCTCTGCCAAGGTGTTCGGGAGCGGCGTAAAGTGAAGGTTGGTTCAGTGTATTGCAACGTTAGATCTGGTAGGTGGCATTCCTTTTGTCGATCGATACTCTCTTATGTATAATGTCACATCCGAATTACCTAGTTCAACACTCTGTCGAAGCGCCTCGCCCACGAAGACCACCTCACAACTCCACTCCATGCTGAATCGCCGGATATCTCGCCACATTGCTCTGCTTTGTCCTCCTCGTGATGAAGAACAACGCCGCTGCGATCAAGGTCGTAAAGAATCCAATGATAAGAAAAGCAGCATCCGCATGCAACTTAGTGCAAAGCGACTTGAAGTCACCTTCAACAGCGTCACAAGCCCCCACACCATTGATATTATCCCTCTTCAAGATGACAACGGTAGCCTAGTCCACAAATCAGAACGCTCGAAATCGATTCTCGAATCACAGGGGAACGCACCAGCCCGCCAGCTAGCAGGAACAGCGCGCAGAACCCATCGACGACAACGCACACCAGACACGGAATGACCGTCCAGAGCGAAGCCGCAATTGCGAGGGCGGCATCGATGAGCGCGAACACCCCAGCGACCAGGTCGAATTTGAGGGCGGAAAGGAAGGGTTTGAAAACGGACTCGTCGACGGCGTACTCTTGGCGTAGTACGTCCAGAATGTAGTGGATGAATTTGATCCAGGCCACGGATAAGCCGATCACGACGATTGCGCAGAGGATCTGTAGCAGATGGTTAGTCGGGTATGTGTACGGCGATCGAGCTGCATACCAGGCAGCCGCGTGCGAGAGCGACAGGAAATCCATCGCTGGCTGATGTTTAATACGATCGTTGGGAGAGAATTGGCTATGGCAAAGATTGATGCGATTTAGAAAATGGGTAGATGGTATGTAAGTACAGCATTACTTGCTCTTCTTCGTTACATCGTCAACATGATTTCGTGCATCCTGGATGCTTGTGATACAGGACTTCGTCGCCTTCATCGGTAGGTGCCTCTCAAAGCAGACATTACATAAGGTATCCGTCGCCCATTCGAACCGTCGAGATTCGGATGCCGTCTTTTCTTCTCACACGGCAGACGTCTTGCTGCCAGTTCGCCTCGTGAGAAAGACCAGAATGACAGCGACCAGGGAGACAAAGAATCCGAGAAACATGAACGCCGTGCTCGCGGTCCACTCCCGACAAAAATCTGCCTCACAGTCACCGTCTCCACGTAGGACAGCCGAGTTCTTGGAACATTGTCAGGCAAGTCCCACATTCTGCTACCCGTAGAGTTACTTACGATGCCTCCAGCCAGGTAGAAGATCGTCGCGAGCGCATCAAATACCAGTGCGACGAACCAAGGAATGGATGTTATAAACGCGGCGACGAGTCCCACAATCGCTCCAAGCGTCCCGAACGCCCCCGAGAAGGCGGCATAGGCGCTGGATTCGGGCAGACGACCCAGGATTCGATCGCAGTACCTGGATCTGTACTCGTCGCATGCGCCGTTGATCTCGGCGGCGAGGTGGGCGGATACTCCCAGGACGATGATGGCGAAGATGAGCTGGGGGGTGTTAGCGATTGTGTGACCTGCTGGGATTGTAGATCGTTGCGTACCTGGAACGCTCGAGTAACGTAGAGGCCTAGTTTGCTGCCTTCCATTGTGTAGTGTTGCGCAGATAACTTGAAGACGAGGAATGCTTCGAGTGTAACTTACCACAACTACTTACCACAAACCGGGCGCGAAGATGCACAAGATTTATAGAAATCCACAGACAGAGGACTGCGGTACGACGTCAAGGGTGATCAGTCACACAGCCTCATCGTGAGGCGCCTCAGGCGCCAATGCAGCCGCAGCAAGACTTCACTGCGGCTGGTCTGAATCTTCCATTCGCTACAATCTGGTCTTGGCCCGAGGAGGCGCTTGAGACGTGTACCCATGATGTATTTCGTCGTCGATTTTGGCTTCACCGGTCACTCGTGAGGGCCGTATTGGCGAATCCTTCGAGATGTGGTCGTCTTGGCGGTTTGAGCTGAGATGTCGCTGACCCAATTCTCTAAATAGAGGCTTCGGGCTTGTCGCGAAGTGCGTCAGAAAGGCTGGAGCGTTCTCGATATCGCGCATCTCGTCGAGTATGTTTCCAAGTCTCATCGTTCCGAGACAAGACTGTTCATGGGTAGAATGCTCCAAGGTGTAGCAACGTCCAACTCCACGTCCTCTTGTAGCCGCGCCGCTCCAATGCATCAGCCTTCACGGACTCAACCTCTCAATCCTCCACTCCCCTCCCTCATCCCGCGTATAGCGGAATCGATCGTGTAGCCTCGACGGACGACCTTGCCAGAACTCGACCATCTCCGGCTTCACTCTCAAGCCACCCCAAAACTCAGGCACGGGAATCTTCTCCTGGCCCGAAAACTTGTCCTCGACGTCCTTGACCCTCTGCTCAAGCTCTGCGCGGTCTTTGAGGACCTGCGACTGCGGGCTCGCCCACGCTCCAGTACGGCTCCCCCGAATGCGAGTGTCGTAGTAGACCTGACTCTCCTCGCCGGCGAGGCGTTCACAAGGACCCTCGACTCGAACTTGCCGCTCCAATTCGTGCCACCAGAACGTCAACGCCGCGTGTGGGTTGAATGCCACATCAGACGCCTTGCGCGATGTGCCCCAATTGCTGTATATGACGAAGCCGCGATCGTCCATTTCTTTAAGGTAGACCATGCGTGCGCTCACTCTCCCAGACGGCAGCTCGGCGGTGGATAAGGTGACGGTCTCCGGTTGATGGACGTTTTCTTGGTTGGCATGTTTGAACCAGATATCAAACTGCGTGAAGGGATTCGGATCCAGTTGAGACTCGTCCAGGGATCCTTTGGTGTATTGTTCTGCTTGGAGAGAGTCTTTGGTGCCTCCGGGGGCGAAGATCTTGTGCGTTGCCATGGTGTTGGTTGTTTCTGGATATTGACGATGGTCGAAAGAAGAAGAACGGCCGGGCGAACGATTATGTTATATCGATCCTGATTGGCGGGCTGGGAGACTCGGGGTGCAGCTGGAATTGACTTCGACTTCTCCGTCATGCATTCTCCTCCTCCTCCGATACACTGTCGCATGCTCAATTTTTGAACAATTCCACCACGACGCCGCCTGGACATTGAACGGGCCTCCATCAAACCACCGCCGACATGCATCTGACGTGGAACGAGGCGCTGTCCGGCGTCTTCGGCTCGGTGTCGCTGGCGGCGTGGATCTTCCTACTGGTGCCGCAGTTGATCGAAAACTACACGCAGGGCCACGCCGACGGCATCAGCCTGACCTTCCTCTTCATCTGGTTCGTCGGCGACATCACCAACCTCGCCGGCGCGCTGTGGGCCGGCCTGGTGCCGACCGTCATTGCCCTGGCCGTCTACTTCTGCTTCGCCGACCTGGTCCTGATCGCCCAATGCCTGTACTACCTCGCCCTGAAGAAGCGCCAGGTCCAGCAGCGGGAGCACGAGACGGCCGACCATGCCAATGGAGCTCCGGCCGAGAGCGAAATCACGCCGCTCCTGCTCAACGGCGACCCGAATAAGAACACCCCCGCACAGCCGAAGCGACGGCTCACCGATGTGACGGGGGAGAATCTGGGTCTGCCGGGCAGTCGCCGGACCAGCAGCGTGACCCAGCGACGGCGCGATACGAACGAGCACCACCGCGACAGCCTGACGCGCGTGCTGGAAGAGCCGACCAAGACCCGCGCGACGATCAAGAACACCGTCTCCATCCTGGGCGTCATGGCCGTGGGCGCGGCGGGCTGGGCAATAGCGTGGAAGGCGGGAGCATGGCGGCCAACACCCGTCGGCGACGAGGGGGTGGGGGAGTCGCCGATTGGGGCTGAGATTTTGGGATACATCAGTGCCGTCTGCTATCTAGGCGCTCGGATCCCGCAGATTGTCAAGAACCAGCGTGAGAGGTCGTGCGAGGGGCTCAGTCTGCTGTTCTTCCTGCTGAGTCTGCTGGGCAACTTAACCTACGGCGCGGGGGTGAGTTATACGGAAAGTCGTGGGCTGGGCGTGAGCTAACATGAATGCAGATTCTCTTCCACTCGATCGAGAAGCAGTACGTCCTTACGAACCTTCCCTGGCTGATCGGATCGCTGGGGACGATGGTGGAAGACGTGACCATCTTCATCCAGTTCCACATCTTTGGCGACAAGCAAAAGGCGGCAGCAATTGTATAGAGACATATCGACTACAGCAGAACACCGTGTGAGATACAGACGTCTTGGTCCAGTCAGGGAACATACATCAGAAGTCTCTCAGAACGAGGGTTGGTTACCGCGATACAGAAAGGTCAAGCATGGCTTCGACCAGTCCCGAACAACGCCGCCGCTCGGCTGATTTTTCCGGGATGCCATTGCGATAGAAACGACTCCTTCGTGCACCCTTTCGGCAGCGGCGACTGTTTGCGCTGCCCCAGGCGATGTAGCCACGCTCGGCTCATCAACTCTGTCATGCTGCAGTCGGACCTCCGGATGAGCCACCGCACCTCCTCTGGCGAGGCTTCTCCTCTCTTGAAAATGCGGCCTCGTTCCACTGCTTGGACTTCTGATTCAGGGCTCTGACAGCCTGCGAGGAAATGCTGGCATGGGGAAGGTGCACCGGGACATCCTTCGTGGCGGAAACCAGGGGTGAGATAGTTCGTCGTACGCCAGTCAGACGTATGAGGCGAGCTGGTCGTTGGATGTGTACCCTCTCGAGGCTCAGTAGGCTCCTCGCGATTCGCCCTTGCGGTCGTCGCTGGTCGAGAGGACGATGCTTGGGGTTCTGCCGCCGGCTGAAAATCACGCCCAATGACAACACCAGCCACTTCCCGTTTCCGTTTCTTCAGCTTGCCTGGTCTTGGTGTCTCTTGCTCTGCCGGAGATCGATACTTAAGGGGAAGTTGTTCTGATACGGCACACTCTGAGACATCGCTGTCCGACTTGTCATCTTCAATGTGTTTGGATGTCCTCATCCCGCTTGTCCTGGCTCTCTGAGACTTGGACCGAGGGCGAGGTGGGTCTGGCAAGGCACCGACAGTATCTGTCTCGTCCAATACTTGGTCACATGGCGTCGCTTTCCTGGGGCTCCAAGGCCCATCGACGGCGTATGCTATGAGTCTGTCAGCCACCTGTGAGCCATTTCGCAGAAGTCGCCGGCCTCACTTTTCACATGATAATTGCACTTCTTTCCCACTCCTCCGTACACGCAATTCCCACAAGCCGACATGTTAAGTCCCGGCAGCACGACGCATCTATCGAATGGTCCATTGCCTCTGCTGCAGTATGCGCACTCTCGAAGCTGTGCAGCCCCAACCAGCTGCAGCATCGCGCCATGCCTGCACTTCCTCTCAAGGGCGTTGAAGAAACTCCCCTTCTCCACAAACCGATCACGGAATACAATCTCGTTCTTCGTCGGCTTCTCCACCAGCTCCTGTAGCGACCCAAAATCACATTGCCGAAGAAGTTTGCGGATACCATGGGTGTACGCCTTTCCGATCTTGGGCTGGAATCTCATCTTTTTGACCTTGGCTTGCCGCAATCCAGACGCCTCAGGCCTGGAAGGGCTGGACTGTGCCGTACTTGAATCTGCAGATGACTCTTCCTGGACGGCCACCCGTTTCCTGCGCTTCCTGGGGCTTGGCGTGCCGTCTTCGTCCTTGCGATCGCTTGGTTCTGGCTCATGTCCCAAATGCTGAAGCTCCTCGCGGCTGAGCCATGACGGTTTCCAGTCGACGAGGCGAAGTTCGTCAGGTTGTTTCTGGAGTTGGGTGTGCGACAGAACTTCACACTCTTTGCCATCGCAACGTACGATAGCACTTCCGGATTTGTTGCGGGTAATCAGACAGCGTGGTACTTCCGTCTTCGACCAGTGCACCTCGAACAATTCGATGCCATCTGTGACTCGGCGTCGGCCGATGCGGTCGATACTGAACTTTCGACCGCGCAGTTCCAGCGGTTCGTCGGTGGTGAACATGTTCGTGAAGCCATCTAGGCACTTCAATGCCTCGTCAATGAGCTCGTCGACGGGCGTAGAATGCCGTGAAGTCATCGAAATCTTCTTTGGGCGTTGGGTTACAAGCCACTTCAGATACGAGAGGCGGAGGCCAGTGTCAAGGTGCAATCACACTAGAGATTCGGTCACATTGAAGCACGGGATGAACATCAGCGCTCGAGACTGCATCACTGCATCTCGCCATTGACTCCCTACGACGAGGGGCATCATCGATCGTGGTGTCTGAGCGGGAGACTTTTCCAGGGCTGTCGCTTCCGATGCTCTGCCCCTTTCTCTTTGCCTTCCGTGCGAGCTCACTCCCACATCCCACGGACTCGACGAAATCGTACACCAACGCAGGATCCAGCTGGACGATCGATGAAGACTCGCATGCCCACACCCACGAAGCTTCATTGAGACATGGATAGCCGGACGTCGACCCAGCCGGACGTCGACCCTTGTCCGCCCCGCGAGCACAAATGAGCAGATCAGAAGTCAATTGAGCTACTTCGTGAGATGACCACGACAAGCAGCATGCGACTCATTATCGACCCTCGAGGCCTGGAGATGATGCCGTGCGTTCCCCCTCGCAGGGAGCTCACAGATCGACCGTCTCTTGAGCTGGCGTGCTGAACAACCTGCGCTCTCCAGATGAACACTTCTGCCATTGCTTCAACTTGCAAACGACAATCTCATCGTACTTACTCAAAACATGATCCGCACGAGTCTTCCACCCAACCTTGAAACGAGCAAATCCAAGCAGAAGCAGAAAGACGTTCCTCCAGATCATCACCGAGCACGCAAGCTCTCTGGCATGAGATGGGACGAGCCCCGAGAACGCCAGATCTTGCTGAACTTCAGCCGGAGCATTGGCAGAGATCCGTCTCCTACGCCGTCGGCCGGGAGTGGATCTGGTCGGCGTTCGAAGTGGACAGCCTATCATTTGAGCAAGCTCAACGATGGTCAGCCCGAAGCCCAAGACGAAGATGACCACACCGCGAACGACATGAAAAACGCCGCTAGCGATGCACCCAACTCAACCAGCCCACAAGATGGAGCCATGACTGTGACCGACGAAGGGGACCAAGAAATCGCAACGGCAGCCATCCTCTTCAATCGGCATAATCCAGCTCATCCGTATTGCCAAGTTGCGGTGCAGCAGCTGGTCGAACAGATCTTCTCCGACGACCATTTCGACGCGGCTGTGGCGATGCGCACGGCGAGGATGGCGGAGAAGCTGGTCGGGTTTGGACTGGACAAGAACAAGACGTATGTGGTCACCGCGGACCTGATGGAGTCCGCTCGTCACGCCAAAGCCAGTCGACAGGGTCGAACCCTGGTTGATGAGATGACGCTGCATGCCTTCCTCGAAGACGTCAAGGCTGGTGTACCCGATCCACTGATCGGCGACACTCTGCGCAAATGGCAGCGAGATCTGGAGATGCAGATGACGGGAGTCGAGACGGCTGAAGATCCGTCAGCACCACCGCCGCCGCAGCTTGCATCTCCCGTCTCCATCCAGTCGTCGAGAAGATCAACAAACGAGGCCTGTACTGCGGCCGACGTCCAGCAAGACGTCGCAGATGCGGTTGTCTTCGACGATGCAGAGGCAGACGCTGATGCCGAACCTGATTCTGAAGCTGACGAGGATGGCCTTTTCGTTTACGATTCGCACAACCGGAATGACGGAGAGTCGACCTTCGGCCAGGACAATGTGGCCGACCTCTTCACCATGTCGGGGGCTTTGCCTGATAGTCCATCCCCTGAGCCTTCGTTGAACGGACGTGCCATGCACGACCCTCCCTTGGTGGAACATCCCATGCCTAATCTCTCTCTGCCTGTCCGACAGAAGCTGCCCACAGTCATGGTGTCGCCGCCGACTCCCCAAGAAGTCCAGATGCAGGACGACGCTGAACACGAAGCAGGACGATTAGGGCCCAGATCTGCATCAACTCCTCGCAACGACATCGCTGCTATGCATGCCCACAGACAGCAACGACGCAGTGCTCAGTTCTCCGATCGATTCTCCAACCCATTGCAAGTCTTCATCTACCATGCTCATCAGGCTCTCGGGAAAAAGTGCACGCCCAAGAGGTCGAAGCCCCATATCACCGCTCGGGCGGAGGCAATCTGGTCACAGCTTGGTGATGTCGAACGACACGACTGGAATCGGTTGTGCTTGCAGCTCCAGTCTGAAGACAGTATGCCCCTTGACTCAGCCGTCGGCGTGGATCTGCTCGAGCGACAAGCGCTGTTGGACCAGTTGAAAGAGCTGACCGAGGACAATCACGTCGGCCAATCTCCACAGCTCAAGGCGAAAGTTGATCCTGAGCCACGTCAAGGTGCCAAGAGACCCCTGGAGCCGGACGAGCCTGTGCAAGTCTTCGACTACTCCCAGCCTATTCCCCGCGGTCCAGGACGAAAGCGTTCTGGGAGAAGCCGGGCTAGCATGAGCTCATCGAGGTCGTCGACGGCCAAAGGACGGCAGAAGTGGAAGAAACAGCGCCAGTTAGGGACGCCCAGCGGCGCCTCAGGACAGAAGCACCGACAAGGCACGCCAGCGTGCTCAAAGCCCATCACGCTCAGGTGCGACGACGAGAGCATCAATGCCAGTCGAATTGCCTTCATCATCGGCACACCGGACTCGCCGATCCAATTCATCGATGCGGTCGACTTCGTGCACCTCTGCAAGGCCAAATTCGGAGACGCTCTCGAGCCCGGTCGATGTGGCCAACTGTTCCCCCACGTATGGTCTGCTCAGTTCAAGGACCCTACCGCCGCCAAAGGCCTGCTCCACGACGGCGTCTCTCTCCTCCACAGAGGCGTCCACCTCACCGGCGAAGCCTTCCCTCAAGCGACCCGACTCCTGGAATGCTGCCTCTCCTCCACGGGAATCACCCCCGGCGAGGTCGCCTACGCCGTGGTCGCCGCTTTCCCTCGGGAGTCCTGCAGCTTGTTCCGTTTTCCAAACGATCGTTTCGTCCTCGTCTTCTCGACGCCGAGATTCATCTTCCGGTTGTACGTCCCCGTGTTGTCGAAGACTGGCAAGGTCAAGGCGCACGTTCGATTCCAACCCTTGGGTTCGGGGGATGTTTGTAGGGCGTGTGGGATCGTTCATGCGGATGTTTGTCCCGGTGGAGCGAGGGTGTTGTTGCCGAGGATCGTTCGTAGTTCGTAGCTCATGGCGTTCAGATCGGATGGTGTATGACGTGGATATCAGAATGTCGAAATTGCAATCTTGTTCTCCTCGTGGATGTGAATGCTTAGTCTCGTCCCCACCGTGCATTGCAGTTGCAAAATTCTTGGCTGTGATAATTTTGCAACCGACGCCGTCAAATTGCGGCGAACGGCAGTCACATTTGAGACATCATATTTGAACAAAGATCAAACTGCGTACATTGGCCACAGGCGCGTGAAAACAGGCCATCCCGTCCGCTCTGGCATACTTAAGCACGTGACCGCCTGATTAACGTACTTCACTACCGAGCCGGTCACACGGGCGAGCCGGTCAAGATTTGAGCTGTTCAGTCCAGATGGGCAGGCTGGAATAGGTGCCTAAGGCATTAATGCCAAGAGTCACGTGACTGAGGGGAGCTTATCTCACCTCAGTTCTCCTGCTTCCTGTAACAAACTAACACAATTATAACTAGGTTGGTTCCTGCTATTGTTTATCAATTTAGTTACTTCCACTATGTTTGACACCTACACAAACCCTGTAGAGCAGTCTCAGCTTAGCACTATCTAGATTAAATAGAACAAGACTAGTTACTTTAAAGCTAGATACTGCTAAGCTGAGACTGCTCTACAGGGTTTGTGTAGGTGTTAAACACAGTAGAAGTAACCAAATTGATAAACAATAGCAGGAACTAACCTAGTTGTAATTGTGTTAGTTAGTTTTAGGAAGCAGGAGAACTAAGGAGAGGTAAGCTCCCCTCAGTTACATAACTCTTAGTATTAATGCCTCAGGCATCCGTCTCAGCCTGCCTATCTGGACTGTACTGTCTATTACTCCTACTTAGGCTAGCATGTACATCTTCCCTGTTCCTAACGAGGATACTTGTAATAGACTCGGATCCTACTTTCTATCTATCTAACTAGGTGTCAGAACCTATTCTACTACTATAGTATAGTAGTAATAGCTGTAGTGTAACTCCTAGGCCTAGTATTCTATATAATCTTGCCTTTACTAAAAGCTGAAAGTAAGATTACATAGCCCCTTTTTATCCCTAGGCTATTTGAAGTTGCTTTACAAACTCTTAGAATTAAGGCCTATTCTTTAGTTTTGTAAGACTATTAGTAACTATCTCTTTTGTTAGAACATATTCTACTGTAATCTTTCTTTACTACTAGGGTCTCCTTACAAAGTTATAGGCTATATTAATATACTTTAATCTATTATAGATATAGGTATCTTTAACAAGTGTTAAGGCTGCTTAATTGTCTCTATTTAAGATTACTAGCCTTAGGCTATTAACTGTGCTTCTGTCTACCTTAATAAGTAGTTAAAATAAGTATTCTCCTACTAGCTCTATACAGTCTACTTCTCTTAAGAGTATAGAGAGAAACTGGGCCTACTTTATATATATATTTATAGCTATATACTTAGCCTCTATTATTAATATTACTACAGACTTCTGCTTTCTACTTATCTAAGAAACTAGTACTCTACAGAGGAAGAATATATACCTAAAGATTAAAACTCTGTCCTGCTTGTCTATTATATAGTTAGAATCTAAGTATTCCTACAGTTTGTTATTCCCTCCCCTCCTAAATATGATTCCTAGATCTGGATAAGATCTGAGGTATCTTCTAAGCTTCTTTAATACTTTTATATATCCCTTTGAGGGATCTGAGATATATAAGCTTAATCTTCTAATACAGAATGTAATATCTAGTCTTGTTATTGTTACTAGCTATATCTAGGTTCTATTATAGCTCTAATACTCTAATTTGTTATATCTCTTATCCTAAGGACCTAAGGGTTTTAGGCTCTTATAACTGTTAATTAGAGAGTATGTTAGGTAAGCTGTCTCCTTGTTCATGTTTATCTTAGTAAGGCTCTCTTAGATATAATAACCTTAGTCTAGTTTTAAGATTCCCTAATACCTGTCCTTTGTAATCTTTATACCTAGGATCTTAAATACCTTTCTAAGTTCCTTCTTAAACTATAGAATATCTTTTAGCTTAGGTGCAGTAATTAGAATATTATCTACATAGGTAAGGATTATAATTCTCCCCTCCTTGTAAATAAGTAGGCATAGGTCTACTTCTAACTGTTAGAACCTAATCTGTTTTAACTTTAAGATATAGAGGCTGTTCTAGTCTCTTACTGCCTACTTCAGCCTATATAAGCTTCTAAGGATCTTAAAGACTATATTTAGTAGAACCTCTACTCCTAGGGGTAGGATTATAAAGATATCTTCTTGTAGGGTGCTCTCTGTAAATATATTATTTATATCTACTTAGTGCAGTTCTAAGTCTTACTTACAGACTATAGCTATAAACACTCTTAGTGTGTTATGCCTAACTGTGGGTGTAAATGTCTCTTAAAAGTCTACTCCAAATTTCTGAGAGAAACCTGTTATAACTAGTC